>NW_020229769.1:4282797-4439441 GCF_003227725.1 Camponotus floridanus | reverse complement strand
AAAAATTTAATAGTACAAAATTGCACAAATAGTATAAATTGTACAAAATACGTGTTGTGCAACTATATTTTTCTATAATTAAATGACGATTGATAATTTATTAATGACTCTTTGAATCGCGAATGTTTACATTATATAAATCTTATAAAACTCTCTTATTATATCGATTATTAATAATAAATATCATATAATTAATAATCGCTAATTATTCTTGTCTAAATTATATGAAAATTTTTAATAAATTCTGTATTTTACGGATATTTTCGATATTTTCGTGTAATCTCATGTAATGAACTATTTTAGCTTCAAATTATATATTTTATATTAACTTTGTATTATTGTATGTATGCACACATATTTGTAACATTGTAATAAATTTTGTAAATTTTGTATACATTTGTAATATTTGTAAACAAAATTTGTAATAAATTTTGTAATAAAATTTGTAATAAACTTCGTAATAAATTAAAAAAATAAAATAAAAAATATTCCTCCTCAAGTATCTCCACCTTACCGAAGGCTTTTGCCGGGTGAGGAGGTTTGTGCACTCTAATGATCCTGAGAGCTATGCCGGCGGTAACATCGACTAGTATTCATGTAGTCAGTTTTTATATTTAAGATCATCTTAAATATGATTAAATATAATTAGATTGTATCTTAAAATTTAGCCAATGAAATAGCCATTAACATTTTCAAACTTTAAGATGATTTTAAGTGTAAAAAAACGGACTATATGAATATTAGCTGTAGTTATTGGTAGGGTCACCCATGCCGGACAGGTCAAAGAGTAGGAGTCAGACTAAGAGAGATACAAACATTATATATATATATATATATATATATATATATATATATATACATATTAATACATAACACATACATAATACATATTAATAAACATTATTAACGTATCGCGATATTTCATTACTTGTGAATTATTTGATTCTGCACTTCATATTTTATCTGCGAGAATCATTTTCAATCTGAAAATGTTTGAGAACTGCATTTAAATCAACGACAAATTTAAAATATAAAATATAATAGAATTCAAGTGTCGTTATAGAAACAATTATTGGCTCAAAGGAAAATTGCAAGAAAAAGTTAATTTATAATTTTTATCATGTATCTTTTAAAATTTGACTGAAAAAAATTGATGAAGTTGTCGATGATAAAAATTATAAATTAACTTTGTCTTGCAATTTTCCTTTGAGCCAATAATTGTTTCTATAACGACACTTAAATTCTATTATATTTTATATCTTAAATTTGTCGTTGATTTAAATGCAGTTCTCAAACATTTTCAGATTAAAAATGATTCTCGCAGATAAAATATGAAGCGCGGAATCAAATAATTCACAAGTAATGAAATATCGCAATACATTAATAATGTTTATTAATAATTAATTTAAGAATTTCAAGAAATAGAATATTTAACAAAATTTATTTTATGTTATTTTATGAAATATTTCGTCGACGACGAATTACTATTACGTGGCCTTCATTCTATGTGACGTAGGGCAATGATTACACGGTTACCTTTGCGTCCTTCGCGCGATGAGACTCGAGTGGGGGGAACAGAGCCGCTCCGTATATCGCATTATTTTTCGATCATTCCTCACGGTTACTTCGACTTGAATAAAACGCGAAGAACGAAGTGCGTGATTTTACATAAAAATATATATTCCAACATGATTTTAAGAGATAAATAAAAGGAATTATAAATTATCTTCTCCTTGTGCGATCTTTATAACTGATAATTTTTTTAACGATACTTGAATTCGATTATATCTCGCGATTTAAATTTATCATCGATTTAAATCAAGTTTATCGAACATTTCCGAATGAAAACCATCCGCATAGATGAAATGTGAATCGTGAAATCAAATAATTTATAAATATTGAAATGTCGTCATCAATATCGTTTATTAATAATTCTAGAAATTCAAAGAATAGAATATTTAACATAATATTTAACATAACAATTGTTGTGCCAAATTTTGCCAACTCGAGACAGCTTATTTTTAAAATAAAGTTTATGACACATACATTACGGATATGCGAATCTCTAGATGGACTAAATTATAGTTTAATTTTAATTTTTATCTTTTTAAAAAATACGTATTTTCTCAATTATCTTCTCTGAAGTATCATAAACTTTAAGCCAAGAATAAAGTCCAATCTCTAGTTGAGAAAATTTTGAGTAACAAGTTTATGGGCACTTGTCGATACTCTTTATTTTATGTTAAATATTCATCGATAACGAATAAATTAACTGTTCGGCCTTCACACACGGTTTGGCCTTCGTTCTGTGTAACACAATGTTTATACGGGAACATTTTTGTTGTCATTCGCACGATACAATTTGGAGGAGATGCGGCAGAAGTCGCTTCGCATATATCGCATTCTTTCCATCATTTCTTACGGTTATTATAAATGATTATTATGAGACATTGTTATAAATAATTAATATTTGATTTCTCACTAACTATCTCGTGCAACTTATATTTTTTTACTACAATAAAGTTATAATAGAATAAAGTATCAGTCTCATGTTTGTCGAGAGTGTCATTCAAAGCATCGTGCGATTATCATATTCTGATTGATTGTTGACTAGTACATGTCCGAACATAATTAAATATCGTTTTCGCGAGTGAGTATTTTATCACTGCCCTGAAAGAATGAACAACAGAAAAGGAGTACATTCAGATATCGAAGCTTCATTAAATTTATATACTATGTGATTAATGAATAATTAATTTGCATTAATAATATAATCGATATAAATATAATATAATATACAATATAAAATACAATCATAGCACGTAAAATATTTCATGACTACGAATTATTAATAATACAATGTGTTCAACATTGACGACGTAAACAAAAACGCGCTACTGTATCCCGGCTCTCGATTCTATTATCATTCGCACGGCGACTCTCGAACAAAAATGTAAGAGCGAGACGTTTTGTTAAATTCATTTTTTAAACGCGATCGCGATCATTATCGAATAATTATTTAATATAATAATATGATTAATGTGTAATTAACTTTTATGAATATATAATCGATATAAAGTATACACTCGATATAAAATACAATCATAGCATGTAAAATATTTCGACTACGAATTAATATCATGCACATGATTTAAGGATTGCAATAATTTTAGCAATAATTATTATATTAATAATTTCTACATTATTTATCGTAACATCTTTACTTTCGTGAATTAAATTTCAGTTTTCCTTTATTAAAGAAAATTATTGTCCTGTAATCTTTTATTCAATAATATATATATAAAAAGACACCTTTTTACACTGACAATGAGATAAAAAATTGTTATATTTATTGCATATATGACATAAAATCGGAAGCGCAACAATGATTTATATTACATCATTGAATGATATAATGAATTCCACACATAAATTATATAAATTATATAAAATTATATATAATATAATTTTCTCTCTCTCTTTCACAAATTATATTATATCATAAATTTATATAATACAACCCCCCCACGGGTACACCTTGGCGTGGTGGGGTGGCTCAGTACTTGGATGGTTCCTTGAGGTTTATTTTAAATTTTTTTATTTGGGATAAATCTCAAGGTACCTGAATGGGAAGCTAAGTACCCTTTCGCGTTGTCGGTGCTGTCAACGTGCCGCGGACGGCAAGCGCTTCGTTACCGCGTTTTCGCGTTTAGCTTTTTCGCGTCATCGCGTTATCGCGTTTTCGCGTTGGACTTTCTCGCAATCCCACTTTCACAAGTGAAACGGGATTTTCGCTCGTACCGAAACCGGGAGTGCCGTTTAAAGTATATATATATATTAAATATATACATCGCGCGACAAAACAGAAAATTTTTAATCGTATCGAATAGTGCGGAAGTGCCGTTCAGTATCGCGCGTAAAAGTGCGGAAGTAGCGATATAAAAATATCGCACGTGAGTGCGGGAGTGCCGCTAAAAGTATCGCGCGTTTAAGACTGAGAGGAGGAGGAGGCCTAGGAGAGGCATCGGGCTCCGACAGAGCCAACCTTCTGGTAAGCAATTTATTTATTTGTAATTATATATTAAATATAAAATATCTTTATTATAATTTAAATTAAATAATTAATCGTGTAATTTGAATTTTTATTTATATGATTTAAATAAGAACGAATTAAAGATAAAGATTTTTAAATAAAAGCTATAATCTTGTAAAAATATAAGCTTTTATTTTATAGATTTATTTTATTAATTTGATTATTATTATACATATCATATATATATTATATCTCATATATATATATATATATATATATATATATATATAATATGTATTATATCGAATATAATTCAATGCATACAATAATAATTTTTTGAAATATTAATTATTTTAAATTCCGGTACAATTTGAATCTTTTCTTTATATGTTATAGATCGACGCAGCAAACCTGACGATCTGAGAGGAGGAGCAGGCCTAGGAGAGGCATCCTGCACCAGCGGAACAACCTGATGGTATTATTATTTGTATATTACCTATTATAAATTGCATTAGTTTGATTCACTTATTCAAATGATTTAAACAAGAAAGATTGAAAGAAAAAGATTTTATATAAATCTTATAAAAAAAGTTTTGATTTAAAAAATAGGTTTTTACAATTTATAAAATTATTCCATATTTATATATTTGTTTATTATTGCTTGTATCGAATATAAAATTCGTTGCGTACAATAATAATTGAATATAATAAAAAATAAATAAATAAATAAATAAATATATATATATATATATATATATATATATATATATATATAATAAAATATTAATCATTTTAAACACTGCTAATTTGAATTTTATATTTGTATGTTATAGACAACGTAGCTTCGAAATCGACTCCGCTGTTGCGCATCAGTGTCGGTGAGTCAAAAACTTTTATTTAATTTTAAGGTAACGGATTTGTGGAGTTTGTAGCTGTAGATTGTAGATATAGATTGTAGATATAGATTGTAGATTATAGGTCCGTTATCTTAAAATAAATGAGCTACAACAAATTAAACAAATTACATTTAATATATATATATATATATATATATATATATATATATGTATGTATGTATATATATATTAACTTTAATACGTATATTAACTTGAATAGTTCTTTTCAATATATAGTAATACAGCATCTTAGGAATGCAAATTTAAAATTAAATAAATATAGAAAAAAATTTTAATTTTTTATCAATTCTTTATTACAGTCAATTATTTGTTTAATAAAGAACATGCTATTAATTTTATTAATATTTTATATAGTAATTTGTTTCTTTATAACATGCTGATTTTGTTTTAATTTTTCGTAGTTCATCTATTTATGTAGTGTAGCATATCAGAAACTTTGCTTTGACTATTATAATTCTAAGTTATTGATTAAGTAAATCATATACATATAATATTTTAAAAAATTAGTGAATAAGTAAGTAAATATAAAGAAAAAATACAATGAAAAATATAAAAATATATGTTTAATTAATTTTATTTTATTATAAGCTTATTATAAATTTTGTTACAAATATTTTATATATATATACGTATAACATAAAAATTTCAATCAATCAATTTTGATGGATGACTTAGTATTATATTAGTTAAAGCAAAGTTATATTAAAATGACAATGGTCGTTACATATTATGACTATAAATGAGCGTAAAATTACGCTCATGCGAAAATAAATAATTTGCGAAAGGAGTTGTTCTCCTTTATTGACCTTAGAGAGGTCTCTAAAGTTTTTGGCTAAAAGTAGCCAAATTAAATACGGTCGTGGTCAGTGAAAGGTAGGTTTAACTGATCCGACATATTATTTTAAATGAGATAAAGAGGATGACCAAAATATTGGTCAGAAATAATAAATAAACGAAAAATACATATGTATTTCTACGTGCAATAGCACGCAATAAAATAAACGCGTAAAAATAAAATAAACGAATCCGACATAAAATACATGTTAAAAAATAAATCAAGACGCGAAAAATAAATGGCGAAAAAAAAGAAATCGGTCCACAAATCGTGTTTAGGGCACAATTCCTAAATCATAAGTAATCGCGGATTCTTGCTGGCCTAATCAGCAAATAAAACTGCTATAGTTTTTAGGATCGGTAGGGCTGTTAGGATGGATAGGGCTGTTAGGATTGGTAGAACTGTTAAGATCGGTAGGGTTGTTAGGATTTGTAGGATTGTTAGGATCAATGTAGGGCTGTTAGGATTGATAGGCCTGTTAGGATCGATAGGCCTGTTAGGATCGATAGGGTTGTCAGGATTGATAGGGCTATTAGGATCGATAAGGATTGGTAGGACTATTAGACTGTAAATTGTTAGACTATAGTATTTTATATAGTAAGATAATTATTATATAATGTACTATAAAGCTTTCCCTTATTGAAACATAAGATATAATTTAAGAGCGCAAACTTGTATATTATATTATGTAAAATTGTATATTAATTGTACTCTGAAAAAGCTATACAATCAAGATTGATGTATAATGTTTGACATCATTCTTGATTTTTTAATAAATATTCACATTGCATATATAATGTGAGTTACATGTAATGTGGATGTTTAATAATTTGATTGTGTTGTAAATTACGTTTTTATATATACGAATTATATTATTAATTATATTAATAACATAATTCGTATATATAAAAATAAATATAATACAGTAAATATTGTATGTCATTATAAACATTTTATATAATGTTAAGTTCAAATGTAATGCTATCATTATCTAATAATGCCGATAATTAAGATATTAAATAAAGCTAAATTATATATTAGAACATATATAATTTCTTATTTTTTTTAAATTTACATTATATATATATATATATATATTCGATTTGATAAAATATTGTTATTTGTTAATTTAAGCAATAAAAGACGTACTTATTTTGGAACATTTTTGTACAAATTTGCAACTGATATCGACTTATTTGATAGAGATAGCATCAATTTAATTTATATTCTACATTTATACTATGTATATAATCAATATATTGCAATTTATATATTGTAATGATACAATATTATAATATTATAATAACGTAACATTATAATAATATTGTTATCTATATTATCTTTAAATACTATAATTACATATTGTAAATTATATTAATTGCACGAAATTGAAAAAATGCATATAATACATAACGCAAAATTTACAAAATTAATATATCCAATAAATACTCGTTGTCTGTTAGACATTTTATTTTAAAATTATTCTAAAATTTAATAGTCTATTTTTGATACTAAAGTTAATAAATACGGAAAATTTTTATTTCCAAATTTCAATTATCTTTTTAATAAATATAGTTAGAATAGTTTCAATTATCTTTTTAATTATTATAATGCGTAACATAAAAATGATTATATAATGTATGTGATTTGATATTAAGCCAACGATGCAATATTAATTTCTTACTCGCGAAATTTAATACTTGCTCTTTCGATAATGCAAAATCGCAATTTGACAAAATTATTTAGAAGTTCGGGATTTTGTCAATTAAATATATTCGTGAATTTGCAAATTGAAATTAAATATTTATTAAATAAATAAATAATATTTGTTAAATAAATGTATAATTAATATTACAAACATCGCGTTTTTTTTTCGTCTTTTTGATTTGAGGCGTGATTGCTATGTTATTGTCTTTCCTGTAAATACTAACGCGGTTCGTACTATCGAAGAAATGGGTCTTTATTGCAGAAATATAATTTCTCGTCGGTTCTTGAACAATTAATTTACAACGAATTCAATTTATTGCCTCGTTGAAAATTAAGGGTTTTCGTTGCAGAGCTGGAATTAAACCCAGGTTTTTTCGACAGTTCCTGGAAGCAATGGTTTCAACAATGAGTTAACGACAGATTTTTTTAAAGTCGAATCACAAAATTATAATTAAATAATATACTTTGAATAAAGAATTTTTTCTTCTTTTATTAATTCTTCTTCTGTTATTATTATTCTTAATATTAATATCGGTTTAAAAATTTTTTATCGCTTCGGAAAAGATTTATTGTTAGTAGTAAAGCATTGAGCATGGATATAGCTATTATGTAGAGATAAATATTAATTTACCAAATAGGTAAATTTAAATCGTAATTTATTTGTTCATCTATGAACTTTTTTTAACAAAATATATGGTTACGAACGAATATGTTTTATTAATTGATTTTTAATTAACTTTACTTTTGATCTCTTTTGAGAGATCATTTCTAGGTGTTGGACATCCTGCCATTTTAAGCCATTAATATTAATTTTTAAGTATAATTCGCTTGATATTTTATATAGAAAATTTGTTAGATATTTTACATGCAGGAAATATATGCGCAAAATGTGACACATTTGATAAAACTTTTCTTTTGTTAATATTATATCAATAATATTATATTAATACACACAAATATACATAAAATGTACAAGTAGTAAAAAATTCGAGGCTAGTCGAATGGGTACCCTGATATCAGAAAGATATCGACATATTAAAATATTATTAAATATATTATGAAAGAATTAATAATTTTTTATTTTACGTAGCGAAATATTTAAATACGAAATTTTTCAAAATCTTGCTGTTATTGGGTTCGACTCGTCTCGAACAGTTGGTACCCGAAAATTATTGTACTCGTACATTTAACAAGCGATGAATGCGCATATGTTTCATGATTCTTAATACTCGTTTGTAACCATGCATAGTTCCATAAAAATAGTTATATTATAATAGTTTTATTATTTATTAATAAAAAGACATTTCTAAATAATGGAAGAACATTTTTTCGCATAAATTTCAATCTTGTGAATGAAAGATGGTGATGATAATTGTCATTGATAATTGTCATTGAAATGTTAAAATCATTGCTATTGGGAGTAGTCTGGAAGATCTGAGATTCGTTCCATTTTGCAGCGGAACTCTTGACATTTAACGAGTCGTTTAATTTTCCTTCGCGGATCAATCTCGATAGAATTCTACGTAAAACATACGTTAAAAAAAAGTCGTTCTCTACATTTAATATTGTTCTTCTATCTGTCGGATATTAACTGACGATCGGGCGAAATTATTTTAATCTTTCGAGTTGTTATCATCAGATTATCCGCGAGATATTTTCGTCTTATATTTAATTGCAATTATTATTTTTTTACTTGATCGTTGGCTTATACAAAATTTCGCTTATTTTTTCACGTGTCAAACTTTCTTAAAAAATTAAAATGTATCAATATAAATACTTTTCTTTTTGTATTTAAAAGATATAATTGTTGATAAGATATAATAATTAATGAAGAAATATAATAAATAATGTAAATGTATTGGCGATTTTTTCATCGCAACTTATTCATATTACGCAATCCTTAATAAGTTTTGTAATGAAAAGTTGATAATTAATCAATATCACGAATAATTTGAATCGTCTGTTTGAAAATCATTTGATTTAATTTTGAATGAATGTTGTGTGCATTTCAGACATTTTCGTGTAATTTTGTATCATAAGATATTTTGTACTAATTTATAAATATTATAATTATATTTATAAATTATATATTGTAATTATAAATAATTATATAAATATTATAAATTCTTATCATAAATATATTGTATATGTTGTAAATATTATTATATATCGTAATAATATTTTATAAACTATTTATGTTATATTTTATAGTTCAATTATTGTATATTTTATATTGAATATGAATTATATATTAATTGTGTTAAATACACACAATAGTGTATATTGTATATATTTTCAATACTTTATAAGTAAAATAATTTTATAAAATAATATGTAATAATTTATATAATAATTTTATAAAATAATTTTATAAAATAATATGTAATAATTTATATAATAATTTTATAAAATAATTTTATAAAATAAGATATTTTGTATTAATTTATAAATATTACAATTAATATATTATAATTATATGTAATTATATTATATAAATATATTATATTTTATAAAATATGTATGTTACTTTCTATAGTTCAATATTATTATTGTATATTATATATTGTATATTTCTCTTTATTTTATCAAATAATATTATATTTATTATATTTAAATAAAATAATTATAATAAAAATTTTACCTCCTCGATGGTATCTCCACCTTAACGAAGGCATTTGCCGGGTGAGGAGGTTTGAGTACTCTAATGATCCGGAGAGCTATGTCGGCGGTAATGTATTTAGATAGTAAAAATAATTATTTTTATGTCATTTTCATTATGTCAAATCGCGTCAAAATGAGATCAAAATGACTATTTTTGCTATCTAAATAGTTACCGGTAAGGTCACCTATGCCGGACAGGTCGAAGGGGAAGAGTGAGACTAAGAGAGATACTGTAGTTATTTAGTAATGTTTTTAATAAAAGCTATATATATATATATACATACCATATATATTAATGACGAAAAATAAAATCCGTGCTTAAGGATTGAAACATCTTTTTACAGACACAACAAAATTTTCATACGATATAATGTAAAAGAATTATATGAAAAAATTAACAAAATAATTAATAATATGTATTACTTAATTTTTTTTTCATGTAAATTCTTTGTTATGTATGAAAAATTCTCTTCTTTTTTGCGTAGAATTTCTTCTACATTTTTATTTAAAAATGTTTTGCAAATATATGTCTTTACTATTTATTTTATTATCAAGAGTATATATAATTAATATGTTTATTAAAATTGCATGTTATCTAATATATAAAACATGCAAATATGTAACTGTATTCTTTCATATTATAAAATAATTTTTTCATTATTTTTATGGTTGCCTAGTTGAAAGTATATCATCATGTTTTCAATGCGTGATTAATAATTAATTATCTTTCATAAAAAAAATATATTTTTTGTAACTACGTATAACGCGATATATTTCGAAACGCATATTTCGCGTAATTTATTTATTTAATCAAGTAAAACTCGTAATGGCAAATTCAAAATAATAAATTATTGTTTTGATATGAAATCGATTTATACGAGCAAAAGTTTTTTTTAATAATATTAATAGTCAAATAAAATGTGTACGGAACAACTTATCGTTTTATATTTTGGCCATCTAAATATAATCCAGAAAATGCTCGATTAAAATAATCTAGTCATAGATCTAAATAATTAATATAATGGAAGGTTCCATAAAATGTTATATATATATATATATATATATATATATATATATATCTTTTAATAAATAATTATTTTATTATTTTATATAATCTATAAAAAATATTTCTTTCCCTATATTCTAATATTCCACGCATGTATATGTTAAAGTATGTAAAATATTTTGACAATGAATAGACAATAACATGGTGATCGACCTTAATGGCGGGTTATTGTTTATACACATCATGATCTGGTGTTAGTCGCACAATGATACTCGAATAGAAAAGTAGCGAAATGTTCCGTTATTTCTTTTCTAAACGCGATTGTGATAAATATCAAAAAGTTGTTTGTTATAATAACATAATAAGTAATTAATCTTTACAACAATAATATGTAACTATATTTATAGTGAAGTGAAAGTTGTAGTAATAGAAATTCAAAATAATAAATAATATATTATCGTTTCGAAATCGATCTATACAGAATATATCGATATAAACAGAAATTATTTAATAATGTTTTGTTAGAGTCAAATATAATTCGTTCGTGATGTTTATTATTTTATTTTTTTATTATTTAAATATAATTCGGATTTATAAAAGACTTAATCATATATTAAAAGATTTTATATATGTTTTATATATTTTATATATAATCTTTTAATAAACAATCATTTAATTCTATATAATCTAAAATATTTCTCTATATATATATTTTAATATTCGCGTATATACACGTTAAAGTGCGTAAAATATTTTGGCAATGAATGGACAATAACACGGTATTTGATTTTAGCAGCGTAAAGTGTTATAGCGCATTAGTGTTTACATGTCGTGGCTTTCATATCATTCGTATCACGACACTCGAAGAATACAGAGTAGTGATGTGAAATACTTCGGCCTAAAGCCCAGTTGCATCAACATTATTTTAGCTTTTAATGAAACTTAAATATGTGTCTCTCTATCTTTATTTATTTAGAAAGAAAGTTAAAGATAGATATATATTTAAGTCTCGCTTAAAGCTAAAATAACGTTGGTGCAATCGGGCCTTAGTCTTCTCTCTGTCATCGCAGAACTTTACTCAAGGCTGTTCAAGACCGAATGTTTCCAAGTGTCTGGATGTTCCGCTTGACGTTTGGAGGTTTCGTTTTGTCGACCAATCAGGACGCGAGATTTCTTTGCTCCGAAACCCGATTGACGACGTCGCCAATTGGCCAATTCAAAATAGAACTCTCTGATTGGTTAATCGTTGCTGGTTACCCTAGGCACAGGTCGATACGATTGGCTGCGGTCAATCGGGACGTGGACAAACGGGACGCTCCCGCGATTGACACTTGACACTCTTGACAGTTCGCGCCGCGGACCGTTGCGGAAGTGATGCTCGGGAAAAACAGCGTTTGAAAACACATGGAGAAGATGCGGAAGGTCGCGTCCGCTTGTCGTTATCGCGTGTATATACGGTGAATATCGGGCGGATACCGAGGTAACGCATAAAATGAGACGTTATGTTCCATTCGGTGCGACTTCTTAACGGGCTGCTCATCCTTCTGCCGACGATCGCGTTCTGCGATGGCGCGAACGGGACGTACGAGATCGACTGCAATAATCTACGAATGGGACAGTACATCTGTCCCCATCCCGATTACGATTTCATAGACCCCAAGACGCAGCAACCACGCGGCTGCACCAAGGAAAACAAGGCCAAAGGTAAGCTCGATCTCGGTCGAGCATCCTAACCTCTATTTTAGACATCTTATTCATGTGTACATTTCTTTATTTTTGTTTTTTTTTTGTTATTCGTACATTTAATATGAAACTGATGTACACTCAGACGTTGGGAGAAGGAATAAGGATGCGGAGAACGCAATTAAGAAACAAATCTATTGTCTATTTTCATGTCTCTGTAAATCTTGGTTGCGTTACATTTCCTTTGGTTGTGTTATTCTTTTGTATTATTACATTTAGAGACAATTATTTATCAACGTGCTAGAGAATCTTTATTTTATAATAAGATTAAACATAGATTCTTTTTTTACTAGTGTTATGTCTAGTTGCCGATGGTCTCATCTGTTCAGAGACGAAAAATAATACTTTCAAGAAGGATATACCATGTAAATGGACGTAAGTATAATTTGCATCGTTTTAGATAAGCATAGATAAGCTAGAGTTTCTTGAGAAATATTATAGGCGAAAGTTAAGATATTTACTTCAGAATAATTGTTCTTAGGAATGGATATTCTTTCGAGACATCGTTATTGCTGTCGATATTTCTTGGTATGTTTGGCGCGGACCGATTTTATCTTGGATATCCTGCCTTGGGATTACTCAAGTTGAGCACATTGGGGTTCCTTTTTCTTGGTCAATTTGCTGATGTAATACTGATAGCTACACAAATTGTAGGACCAGCGGATGGTTCGCACTATGTGATGCCATATTACGGTGCCGGAATTAACATTGTGACGAGCAACAATTTTACGTACAGAGTGCCACAATACGAATATTGAGAGCAAGAAGCAAATCCGCTGTACAAATGGGAATTTTTTTAAAATATTATATCTCTTCTATACCGCGAACAACGATGTACAATCCTAAACTCGAATCCTATATTTCGCTATATATTTGAATGTAAATTAGTTATTCTCTTTATTACTATACTATATTAATAACTATTCCAATGAATAAGTCGAATATTAATTTGTATATATACATCTCAACGAAATACTGTATATAAGAATTTACGCATTGCTAGGTAATATAATTGAATAATAAATTTATCGCTTTCGTTTCTACGTTCTGTTATCTTTCTCTCAATTTTAATCAGTTCTTTTCAGAATGTATAGGTAGCAGCAATCAAGTTTTGAATACTGCTATTATGACTTAATCGACCTTGGACGATTTATCGCGAAACTGTAAACTATACCTCATATCATGCACCGTATTCGCTTCGTGCGATTTCTTATTCGTCCTTAATCTCATTCTTCTGATATAAACGCGGAAATAAGAACGCTTATTATCTAACATTCGTTATATTATCACATATATTATCACTTTGTATTGTTGAAAATTTCGAGACAATGTGAATCGGAAATATACATTACACATACATGTTACTATTTCGTGTTGTGTACTTGTAAATCGGCACGTTTTCGATATGAAAATATATATCTGTACACACATATACATATTCTCTCTTTGGAAGCTTTTTTAAGAAATTATCATTTCATGAGAGTTAAAAAACAGAAACGACTTATTAAATCAGTGTTCTGGAAGATATATTGTTGAAAGACGAGTCGCTCTGCATCATGACTTCATTTAGAGAAATTATATTTCAACTTGTACCACTGGGAATTATACTATATTTAACATATATGACAGTACATCATTCATTAAATGATTATAAAGTAAGTACTTTTTTATTTATTACATTTTATATATAATTTAACTGTACAATTATATGTCTAATATATATATAAATTAGGCATATAATTGTATTATACATATGTATACATATATATATATATATATATATATATATATATATATATATATAAAGGTATAAGAAAAATAAACTGCAAATATATTTGTCACTTTGCAAATTTATGGACTTTTAAAATGATAAGAATGTAATACAAAAATTTTGCTATTAATATTTATCTATATAATATATATATATATATATATATATATATATATATATGTATTATATGGATAAATATTAATAGCAAAATATAATATTTTTGTATTACATTCTTATCATTTGAAAAGTGATAAATATATTTGCAGTTTATTTTTCTTATACCTTTTACATATATTTAAAAAAAATAATTTTTGCAGTATATTAACGCGGGGGAAAACAATGTTAAACTACAAGTGTCTCGGCATCAACGAGCGATTAGACCCGATCAAATACGTTATTGCAAGGTCAATCAGTATTACGATCAGGAGGAAAAACGTTGTCTAGGCGTGCCTGGAGGTGGTAAAGTGCTTCACGTTGAAAATGGACAATCCTGCGGTGTCAATATTTTGAAACCACATTGCACCAGCTCCCTATATTATCACATTTGCAAGCATGACAAGTCGATCCTAGCGCAATGCGCGAATCGACAGATCTTCGACAGTCGTCTGCAACGATGCGCTTATTATGATTCAAGCAAATTGACTCCCAGCACTATTCGACCGGATGATTACAAGTATTACGAACATGTTAATGTATTAAAATCATTTTCGATACCAAACTGCACGAGACTTGGCCAGTTTCCCGTACCCGATCATTGTTCTATGTTTTACACATGCGATACAAATGGACATACATTGCATCAGAGCGTCTTCAAATGTCCGCGAAATATGGGATACCAAGCAAATAGACAAGTCTGCGCTGTCGTAACAGATTGTGAGAATAATGATTCGGTAGACACCGCAATTTGCGTTCCAGATGCGCCAGGTGAGAATGTGGAATCGTTAAACTCTAAAGAAGCTATGGAAGAAAATGTCGAAGAAACTACTGGAATATCTGAAGAAAGCGAATTCAGAAATGTAAGCGATTCTGCCGCGAAAAAGGAAGAAAGCGTAAATTCCAACATCTATGATGACGTTATCTCTACCCCTGAAAGTATAATAGACAATCCACTATCAGTGGACAATTATGAAGATAATAATGACGATTTGTATAAAGTAAGTTCATCGCCCACGCAACCAATTCAAGACATTTCAACGTCTGATGGTATTGATGAAATGTCAAGTCAAGCATTAAGTCCAACCGAAAGTGCGCGAGAAATACAGAATGAGAAAGACGATTCGATATTGGATTTACGAATTACATCACCGCCAACGGTAGAATTCCGTGATAATGCGTACATAATGACACCAATGACCTCGACACCAGAATATAATACAGATATAAATTCCAATGTTGATCCTGAAACAGCTGATACTCCATTTTCTACAGTCAATTATAAGTCACTAAAATTAGATGACAGAACGCAGGATATAACAACGGAACCGTACAACGACGATGAAACAGCGACATTACCGAATTCAAACATTGAAACTCTTGATTCGTATTTACCAACGAACACCCCGTTCTCTTCAATCAATGATAAGTCATTGAAGATAGATGAAGAAACGCGGGATGTGACTAGAGCAGTTGATTCATACCAGACATCAACGATAAGTAATGTACCAGAATCTTCCCCGATCATTGATATACCCTCGAAATTATATGAAGAAATGCAGGATACAACAGAAGAATATAGCAATAATGATGATAAAACAATGGCATTACTAAATTCAAACACTGGAGCAATTGATTCAACATCCACAATAAGTAGTATATTAGAATTTCCTTCAACCAGTGAAATCTCTAAATTATATGAAGAAATGCAGAGTGCAACCACAGAACAATACAATAATGATGACAGAATAGTAACACCATCAAATTCTAACACTGAAGTGGTTGATCAGAACCCAATATTAAGTGATATATCTGCAACTACAAATAATCCAAGTGATTTTGATACATCTACATTAGCATCTGCGATTTTACCACAAGCAGACATTAATGACGATCAGTATACCAAAGATCTATTTAAAACTTCTCCTTCGGTTGATAGTAAACTTGTCGATCCTAATTTTGATGTGCCGGAAGCAATCGAAAGTGTTCCTACCGGATATTCATCCGAACATATTGACACTTTAAATTTAGCGACGACAATATCTCCCCCACAAATGGACATAACACCTACAATAAAAGATCTACCTGCTATTTCAGATACAGATCTGATAACACAGAATGGTAAAGATAGCACAGAAGCATCACCTTTCATTGAACAAGATGCTCCAATTACAAATAATTAATATTATAAATGCATTCATTTTATATATATATATTTTGTTAGGATACATAAGTATCAATATAGTAGATAAAAGATAATAGATAAAAGATATGTGTAAGGATACACATTACACTATAAATATTATCTAGAGAAAATAATAATTTATTGTAATCATTTGTAATTTGTTTCTCACTTCTGAGGTAGTTATTAACATAATTAATATAATACATAAAATATTTTTCTGTACACACATATACACACATACATTATGATACAAAGGAAAAATTATTCTACGAAACGGAAAAATAAAAAATATAGCTTACTATCATTAATCGTTTATACTAAAATAGTTTTGCACATGATCTTAAACATCATTACATATTTTCCTTTTCTTGCTCGTTTACGAGTGTATAATAAACGCTTTTCCGTTTAATTAATTCTGAATGTGTGCCCATCTACAAGAGAAAATAAAAAGAAAAAATGTATATTTTATTTACATGTTATCCAATAACAGCATCAATCTAATGACATTAATTTTATCGATTAAAGCATACCTCCACTATAACACCGCGTTGTAATACAACGATTACGTCAGCGCCTTTAATGGTACTTAATCTATGAGCGATCACAAGTACCGTTCTACCTCTCGTAGCATTTTCAATCGCCTTTTGAACGATTCTCTCGCTTTCATAATCCAATGCGCTATATAAAAAATGGAGATGAATAAGCACAGTGAAGACAAGTTTTATATTATTTTATCATTATTTATATACCTTGTAGCTTCATCTAGAATTAAAACAGATGGTTGTTTTAGCAAAGCCCTGGCAATAGCAACCCTTTGCTTTTGTCCGCCAGAGAGCTGCGTACCTCTCTCGCCGACCTCAGTCTCATAACCATTTGGGAACTTTGTTATAAATTCGTGCGCATTTGCTTCTTTAGCTGCCTCAATGACCTGAATTGATAATTAAATATGTAAAATATATTATAGTCATTTATAATTGCACAATATCTTATAATTACAGTATCACCTCATCATCTGTAGCATTTTGCTTCCCAAATCTAATATTTTCCATTATGCTGGTAGCAAATAAAGTAGGCTCTTGATTTATGTAGCCAAAAACATTACCTCTGAGATAACTCGAATTAAGAGATCTAATATCACGACCATCAATAGTAATGGAGCCTTCATCAACATCATAAAATCTATAATAAAATTATATATATTTATATATATAATTTTCTTTATATATATTTACATATTTTATATATCTCTCTGATTATTATGGATTGTACCTTTCTAATAATGCAGCCACAGTTGATTTACCGTTTCCACTGGTACCGACAATAGCCACGGTTTTTCCAGCAGGAATATGTAAATTAAAATTTTTTAAAATAATGTGATCCGGTCTAGTGGGGTAGCTAAATTTTACATTTTCAAAAACTATATTTCCTGCCATAGATTGATCCGTGATTATATTACCGCCGGTCATCATTGGCGAAGGTGGCATATCTAGATACTATAAGATATTTAGGGTTTTAAAACTTTCTTTCTTATGTGAACAAGGCTGCATAATTCGAATAAGATACCTGGAAAACTCTGGCACCTGCACTTTGTCCTCTAACAAAGGATCCAAAAAGCACTGATAATTGGCCTAGAGATTTCTGTATGGTTTGTGTAGCCATCAAAAATGCCATAAGATTTCCTGGAGACAATTCTCCTGTAGAAAGCAACTGCCCGCCAAAATATAGCGTGGAAAGTAAAATACCGTTAAGTAGTAAATTCGTTCCTGCTTGAAAGAAGCCTATACCAAAACCTAATCGTTCGTAAAGCTCAGACGAACGTTCAACTTCTTTGTAAAACATTTCCGCCTCTTTCTCTTCCGCAGCAAAAGCTCTCACCTGATAAGAATAAAGTATAAAAATAAAATTTTATAGCATACCTTTTTAATTAACTATTTATTTCTAATACCGTTCGGATATTTTGTATAGCTTCTTCGCAAACGGCAGTTGATTTTGCAACTTGATTTAGGGCCTCCATTGATAGCTTGCGTAAACTTCTTCCCAGGAGAGTACCAATAAAAATTATTGTTGGCAAACTAAATACTACAAGAGTAGTCAATTGTGGTGATATCACTATTACAGAGATGACACAACCAATAATTTGTGTGAGGCTTCTCAAGCCCTGAGCAATGCAAGTTTTAAATGAGCTCTTAAAATCTTGAATATCACTAGTTAATCGACTTACTATTTCACCTGAACGTGTTTTATCAAAGAACTCTATATCTTGCATGATAATCGACTTGAACAAATCTTGACGTAAACTCACTGCAACTCTCTCACCCACGTGAGAAAGTGTATAAATGTATACAAAGGTGAAAAATGCCTGGAAAAATATTGAAATTTATACAAATGAGAATATTTGATTGAAAAAATTATTATTCTAATTATATTACATACTTGCGCAATATACATGCGTGCCAAAACAAAAGCTGGTTGAGTTAGTTGCATGAAAATTTCATTGGTAGAATCACTTTTGCTTTGACATATTTCTGTGAGGACATTTATGACACTTCCAACGCATTGTGGTATTTGAATATTTAATAGTGCAACTATCAATGCACTCTATAAAAAAAAAATTAAGAATATTATTATTTGCATAATGTGGGATTTATAAATTGCAAGTACTTACTGATAATGCTACTAATAAGTACCAAATATGTGGATATAAATATTTAAAAAATTTTTCCCATTCAAAAGTCAGTTCAGGAGTGTCAGATTTTATGTCGCTAATTCTTTTGGCCTCTCTACAGAGCACAATTTGATTACGTGATCTCAAAATACAAGCAGTTGTTACTCCAAGTCCACCAAGGCCAAATTTAAAAATATATGAGAGAACTGACTTTGATTCATTTATATTTTCTTTGGAACACTTTCGAGTACTTTTAATAAATTCACGTTTTGCAATTCCCCATATATTTTGATTCTTTCCTTGTAGAACATATTTCTGTAATGGATATCTGAAATATTTTATTAAAACTCATTTAATAGTATTATTTTTAAATAATATATTTAATTTATATTATTATATTAAATAATTCCATCCATAATAATAGTACTACTGTATCTATAGTAGATACAGTAATATATGACTCCTTGTATTTTTATAAATATTATACTTATATTATTTTTAAATATTTGATGAATACAATTAAGTATGATATAAATAAATTTATAATTACCTTGAAATTATCGAGGAATTATTATGACATTTAAATAATACAGCGCGTAACATGGACATTTTTATAATAGAATTTCTATTGCTATCGATATTATTTATTATGTCGACATGTATTTCGTAGCTTTTGTAGACTTTGTATTTATTAAGTTTGCATTAATATTAATATATGCAGATATGTTAAAGAGATTTTTTATTTAATGATTAAAGAGGTTATAATAAGAATAATATCGGACCAAGGGTGCCGCCATATTTAACGTATCCAGTAGTTCCATGAATTTCTCACAGATAGCGCTCAATGTGTTTTTTAAATTGCGCCATTATAAACAGCCATTTTTATATTCGCGTGCATACTTATGTGCATCGTTCGAAGTTAAAAGTAAGTTGTAATTTTGTAAAAAAGAAGTTGTGAATAACAAATATATTTTCAATATTTCAGTGGGTGACGAAGATATTACGAAGAAATCTGTTTCTTCGAAGAGACTCGATTGTTTCATCAAGATCAATTAGAGCAAGTAGGATAGATTGGAGAGTCTCGCATGTAGTTGCACGGTAAATGCGGTTCAGACATCGTACATAAGGTAAGATTATTTTATGTAAAATATACACCAGCAAGATACAGAGAGAGAGATTGCGTTGAATCGCGAATTGCATCGCGATTATAATAGAGATAAATGGGGCATTTAGCGAAAAGATAAAAACTTAATAAAAACTCGTTAATTTCCTAGGTAGAACGTGAAACTCATAATGACATCATTATGACGTCACCTAAAAGTCTTATTTTAGAAAAATCATAATGATCTCATTTGATATACTTTTGGCAATGTTTTGGTGACTTATTTATGATATTAAACAATTCTAGCGAACTCTGTTGGAGAATATATATACTTCGCGTATGAAATCTTAAGAATCAATCATAATATCATTTTTTATATATATTACGCAATTGTTTATTTAATTATTCATGCATATTTTAATTATTTATGCATATTTTAAGCAACATAATCTTTTTAAAATTATATAATGCGATTATTGAATTTAAAAATTTATGATTCTTTTTGTCATCTTTAACTCATTTTTTAATCATTTTTGTTCAGGTAACTTTTAAGTGATAAATAAAATCATGATGACGTCATAATGATGTCATTATGAGTTTCATGTTGTACCTGGGTTATTCGATGAAGTCGTAAAAATCCTTCGATATCTCTATAAAAAAAAAACTCGCCTCTTTTATTATTTGCAACTTTCCCTTTGTCGAAAGCCCCGTCAACAATTCCCGATATCCTTGACATAATAAAAGTAGAAGACTTTGGAATCGGAAACATATATGTCGCGTGTGCGTGGGTGTATATGCGTGCGGATAAAAAAGCTCGAAAATTGCGTCTCGATGAAGGGTCCGCGGCCGGATGAATGGCATGCGCTGGGCCTTAAAAGACCTAATCGTCCCGGCAAACTCTTTGAGCGGCGAGTTAATGACGTGTATTTATGTATTCGCCGCGTTTAATTGCCTGTGTGGCTATTAGCGCTCTACTTCGCCTTCTCTCCCCTCGCGGTTGAATACTACTTGCGATATAGGGGTGAGTATTTGATCGCTTGCTGCTGGAATTGCCTAATCTGGGAAGACAAAAATGATTGTAAAGGAAGCATTTAGCACATTTCTCTCCTTCTTATGCTTTAAGAGATTGTTTAATTCAAAATTGATTTGAAAAATTTGAAACTTCAGAAAGATAATATGTATGTACTTATTTATATAAAATCTAATTTCTCTGCATTTTTTCGGAGAATTCAAATCATAAATTCAAATTCAATTCATGATATTGCGTTTCAAAACGAAGAATTAAAAAAATTATAGCAATAATCATCAAGAACAGAATTAAAAATTACATCTATATATTTGCATGAAATTGTTTCTTTTTTAAATATTGTATCAGCAAATTAAATAAATATTTCTCAACCTGGATTTTTTAAGTCTTATTAAATGTAAGAGGAATATATTCTCCTAAAGTTTTATATTCTTTCAAAGAAGAGATTCGAAACAGTTATAAAAACACAAAGATATAATAACAAAAACATAAATATGTAGGATTCAATGTTTTATTTATGTTTTTATCTTTCTATGTTGGACTAATTTAAATTATATTATGCAACAAGGAGAGAATTTGAAAATGTATGACTGAAAATGACATAATATTTTAATATTACATATAGTCATTGTTACTCTAGCTGTACTTGAAGTTGTTATCAACGTTAATGCCTTTTATGATTCTAATTGCTCTTTGTGTGCTATGCATTATGAAACATTTGCGGTGATTCAGAATCAACGAAACTGTCTCGCTGTAAGATTGAACATTTGATTGTGTATCGATCAATCTCGGTTGTTCTTTCCTTTCGTATAATAACATAAGCTTTTGAATATCTTTACATAATTGCATACAAAGTTTTTTTTAGAAAAGATCGATCTTTCAATCTTACAAATACAAATCAATGATAATAATCTATGTTTTTCTCTCTTATTTTTGATTAAATATTTCAATATTTAAAATTTTGTTCTAATAGGAATTTTAATTCTATTACATCGTATTTGTGTGTGTTTTAAGATTTTTCAGATAAAATTAAGAAAAAAAAAGATCTGTACACATACTAATCTTAAAAAAATTGGTGCAGTATTTTTCTGTAATCTTTCTTAAATGAAAATTGTTTAACAATTCACTGTACTTATACATGCTGCGGGAATCTGATAGTTTTTCTTTTTGCACAATTCATCTGCGATGAAGGGTGGTGAGGGAGAGGATAAATTGTTAGAGCACGTGTTTTTGAAGAATGCTCTTTACGAAGAATATCTTGCAAACGAGTTTGCATCATCTGTGGTACTCAACGTACTCGGAGAATGACGAGAACTTCACATTAGACCCTTCCTCTCAAACCTACAAAAGCCATCGAGCCGAGGTCACCCTTTTAACCCAGA
Source organism: Camponotus floridanus (assembly GCF_003227725.1). NCBI lineage: Eukaryota > Metazoa > Arthropoda > Insecta > Hymenoptera > Formicidae > Camponotus > Camponotus floridanus. The sequence continues at coordinate 4,416,254 of NW_020229769.1, read as the reverse complement.
TTTGTGCCATTCGCGATCGTTCGTCTTATTATCGTTCTTAATACTTTTTAATCCGATATATTTCCTTTCCTCCATTTTCTGCGATATTTTAAGAATTAACGCGACAAAAGTAACGATAATGAAAGAAAAAGTTTTATTGTATTCACGAAAAGGTCTAAAATAATATTGTATTAATTTAATATTAATATAATAATTATATATATATATATTTATTTATTTATTTATTTATATTAAATTCAGTGATAATTATACATAATTTATATTTAGGTTCTCATAAAGTTTTAATGCTTATAAGTTGCTCATTTATAAATATCAATTTTTATCACTTATTATTAGCATAATTATAAGTAGTTAAATTTTCAATAAAATATAAATAAAACATTGAATGTAGTTGATAAAATATAGATATATCTTAATAGCAAACACACATATATATTCATGCAATAAACAATTACATTTAACGAATGTGAAAGTCAGATACACTAAAACTTTCATTTTCGTGAAAAATTCTTAAAATTTCATTCAGATTTTCGCATCAATGCCACGAAGTCCTTTTCGCGGAAAAATATTTCGTCACAGTAGACTTATACAAAACCATTTACAATCATTATACGTATACAAACCATCGAAATATACCGTATACTTCGCGAAGAATCCAATATCAGAGATTTTTTTAGAGGAAATCCGCGCAAGCAGGCGAATAGTAAAAAGGATATTAAAACGAAGAAAACGAGGCAAAGAGAGAGAGAGAGAGAGAGAGAGAGAGAGAGAAAGAGAAAGCATGGGTGAGGGAGGAAGAATTCAAGTATAAGCGCTGTAACTGTCTGCGACAGTTTGTCGCGCCGTGACGGCCGAAGAATGGATCAAATGAAGCCTTCTAAATTTCAACACCCTCCTCGTCTCGCGAGTCTCTCCGTCTTGCCGCTGCAAACCGGGTTCCCCATTGCCTTTCCTTCTTCCCCGTCCGTTCTCGCCGCCCCGTTCTGGACGAAGCGATCCGCGGCGGCGGGTACGAAAGCCTCATCCGTGAAACACACGCGGTGTGCAGGTGCCGGCGAACGACGGGGTGGCGATGACGCAAAGTCAGCGCGGGCCAATGGACTCGGCTCTGGAAACAGCCGGAGAGCGGTGCACCGACTGCCGGCTCGCGATTGGGCGTGGCTCCAAGGGGGTGCCCTCGACTCCCCGCTATCGGAGGTGGGAGAATCCCCAAAGTGTGCCCCGGGGTGTAATATCATACCGCTAGGTGGATAAATAGACATAGTGCGCGAGGGTATGTCGGTGCGTCGAGAGGAGCGACGAGGAGAAGAGACCGTGGAAGAGGGACAGAGGGGCGGTGGGGGGGGGGCGGAGGGAGCGGAGACGCGGTAAGTAGGGGAAGGACGAGGGGACGGAGGTTTCGGGGATATGCGAAATGTGTAGGGAGAGATACGGCGGAGAAGGAGGACGATGGAGAGGTCGCGGATGGTTGCTCGAGGCCAGCCGGAGAAGAGGTGGGATCCAGGTCTGGTTAGAAAATGGTCGCGCGGCAGGCGCGAGGGATGCGCGGAGCGGGGGAGGGATGCACGAGGAATCGGGCGGCTGTGTGCCACGACGACGGCGAACTAGAACAAATAATAGTTGTAGTCAGCCTCAGCTTCCGGAGAGGTATTTTCCAGTCGCGCGAATCACTCGGGCACGCTCGGCGGGGAAAGGCGAGCGCCAAGGCTGCCAAGGGGGCCCCATAAGATATTAATTCTTAAAATATGCTAAAATCCCGAAAAAAATGTTCGTTTAACTTCCTTCGTAAATAAAGGAGATTAGCATTATATATGCAAATATTTTCAGAATAAAATATGAACGCCTCCTAGTACACTTTTCCACCATTTTGCGAAGTTAATTAAATCAAAAAAATTATTCTTAAGAAAATATTTCACACGAAAATGAGAAAATATTCTTTCGGATTAGTAATTATATCGCAGGAAACAATTTATCGTGCGTCATAACAAATTTGCATCCTTTCGATGCAATTTTTTGCAGAGCTAGTTTCGCAAATTTACGTAACTATGGTTTGAAGTTTCATCGATATCGCTTAGTGAATCTTCCGCGTTCTTGCGTCAGCAATCTTTACACATATAGGGACGTGCCACGAGATTCAAATGCATCCACAAGCAGATATACGATGTACCTTACGCGCAGTAATTCGAGAAAACGCCGAATCGACCATTGTCGGGATATACGGGTATCTCGCTGAATCGCTGTAACTCTATTACATCGGTGAACGGAATGGATGGATCTTTTTCTGCAGAGTGTCAGTCGTTCGTGGATCTAGTTACGACACACATTTGTCGGGACCAAAAAGACATAAAACGTATAAAAAACGGTTTAAATCTAAAGTAACATCTGTCCATCTTTCTCCATTTCTCTCTCTCTCTCTCTCCCTCTCTCTCTCTCTCTCTCTCTCTCTCTCTTTCTCTCTCTCTTTCTATATATATATTGTAACTATACAAAATTAAATCTCTGTGTTTCGAAATGCAATAAATTTCGTAGACGCGTTTTTAAATAATATCAATAAATAACATGTCAACATCAATAATCAATAAAATGTGTATTAAATATTTACTTTATTCTTTGATAACTTTATTCTATAACTTTAAAAAATTTCGATTCACAAAAGAGAGTAGAGGAAAAATAAAGTATCGACAAAAAAAAGATAAAATTTAAAATACAATATTGAATCTCGATGCGTGTTCAAATTTGTAAGGGTGCTCTGTAATTCGTCGCAAATATATTTTCGTCGCCGGATACGCTTCGGATTTGCGGAAGTAAATAGCGACGCACAAGAATCCGCCGGGGAAGGATATCGGTGGATCTAGTGCGGAGAAAACGAGCTGTCATCGAGAAAAGGCTGGCGCGCCTGAAGCAGCCATCGCGTCTCGCATGCGATTTTGTAGAATGCTGAACGCGGTGTGCAGCGGAACAGGATGTTGTCAGCTGAAATTAAATTTTCCTCCTAGGGCGGTGGGTCGCTCAGCAACCTGATATTGTGGGCGTTAAGCTACGTACACGTCTAGAATGCGCGCGGTTGAGGCTACCGTCGCGAAACCTTCGCCAATATTCGCTTTGCCACAATCTTGATAAGCTGATGATTGATCGAAGAAATATTAATTTTCCTCTTAATTCTCTCGAGCATTTCATACACTTGCGTTTAATCGATTGCTGTAGAAACCTATTGCGCAGAGTTTATTATTTATTTTATTTTTCGTAATTTTTCAACGAGAAAGAGCCTTAATTTCTTTCGGAATTTTTTGCGTTCAAATTTGATTAGCTTCGTAAATATTTTTGTCGCTCTTACTACGAGACTGTGCAAGAGTAACGTGCTCGTGAGGCATCAAAATATCTCCCTCCGATTCTGACGAAGAAAAAGTCGCGATAATGGCGGGACACTCAGTTTTCTTGGACTTTCTCCGCTTGGTTACTTCTAGGGTAGCGGATAAATGGCTACCTCGTTTCTCGTGCACCCTTGAAGTTGATTGTATCAGGGGGCGGGAGGGAAAAGAACCGTGTTGAAGGAGCGGACAAAGGAACGAGCGAAAGAACGCAGGAAGTGCGGGGAACGAAGCAGATGACATTGCCTTCCATGACGCGACTATTCAATGTATTTGCTGTTCTCTGAGCGAGTTATTATGATTTGCGCTACTATTTTCCGTTAAACATATATTATTCGTTCGTATCTTGCTCTAAAGCAAGATAGGAATTATTGAATGTACTAAGAAAATATTTTTTCACGATATTTAATAAATACAGTTTTCGCTTTCTCTCTCTTTGCAATATTGGTGATTCCCTCATTTTATTTATTTATTTAATTATGGAAAATAGGTTTTTGATAACCGTTTTAATGAATCACATCTTATTGATGTTGCATAATGATGTATAATTTTATTGGAAAGAAAACTTTTTTTTATTTAGTGTCTAACTTTGTCTTATGTGTGTATTTTTGAATTATTAAATATAAATTAAATATATAAATATATAAATAAGGAAAATACACAATGCTATATTAAGCTTTAAATTTTCTCAGATTTTTTTTATTTTATTACGATTTCAAAATCATCGTAATTATATTCATTTTAATGCTATATGAAGCTATCTTATAATTCAGAAATTATAAAAATTAAAATTTACTTGTTAATAAAAATTTTTTGCATGCATTAATTCAGTCTCTTTCACAAAGAAGGCGAGGCAAATTTTATTTTTTTTTATCATAAAGTTTATTCATATCTCATATTTGACATTAAATATTTCTCAGCGCAAGATGCAATTCTTCGCATTCTTTGAACAAAAAAAAAAATAACATTCCATATCAGATGGATGCTAAATATGGATTAAGAATAAGGGTTGAATCCACAATTTGCAGCGGTGACAGATCGGATAAACAGATTCATCCACATATCCTCGGATATTTATGAATGATTCGAGACGACGGCAGCATTGTATCCTCGCGTGCGGTGGCTTATGAGCTCGGCTTAGCTTCCTTGATATACCCGGGGATCACTTTGAAATAAATGACTCTCGGCGCGACCAACGACATAACCATTAAAGGACGACCCTTCTCGTCCAGCGAGTACGCGGTGACGGGATAGATCGCTATAAATTACGGCCGGCATTAGATCGTAAAACTGTGGGGCGCGACGATCGATTTGTTTGCGGGATCGTCGTGCATCACTGAGGGATCGGAACCCGATTCACAGTGGCCGTCGCTGTGCCATTTCATCGGGATCGCAATTATTGCCTCAGAGAACGGTTATTAGAAGTAAATAGTTCCATGCGACCGGGTAATAGAAACGCCTGTCTGTTGATTCGATGCCAATATCGAACTATTTTTCAAACTACGAAGTAATATTACTAAATGTATCATTTATTAACTCCTTTGACTCGTGAGAAATATTTGGGATAAAGTGTGACGTACATTTAATTCGCATATTAAGCATTGTTATTAATTGATTGTGTCAAAGATAATTTGATGTAGAAATTAATATAAATTGCAAACTCTTAACTCCATTTTAATAATGTTTGATGAGAGCAAAATTTAAATCTTATTAAAAAATTTACACTATTCAGCAATAATAAAAATACTAATATTATACGTATATATTACACTTTTTAGATCAATTTAATTATTTATAAAAATTATTGATAACGCAAAATTTAAAAAATATATCGCTCGAAAAGCCGAAACTCGACTTAAAAAATTCATTTTAATCGAAGCCGGGAGGGTTGCCTCGAAAATGCGTGCGTTCGAATACATTATGAAAAGTAATAAAATGATTTCGTAGCACGTGACAGGTCTCATACACAGGAGAAGAATCTCTCTCTCTCTCTTTCCTTATGAATGAATGATAATCTGTCGCGGTAAACGCATCTGTTGTCGTGAGCAGGTGCGGCGTTTCAATTCACGCCGAAAGTGGATTAAGAGCCGGCCTGCGTTTTTGTTGGGTCACGTGCGCCAGTCAAAATAAATCTGTTCTTGTAATCGGATTTACGGTCCGCGGCTGATAAACTGTCGAGCTGGTTATGAACTTTAAACAGCCGGTTGCGATCGAGCCGGGCGTATCATAGTTTCATCGCATAATTTCGTTTGCAGCCGCGTATCCGCTTTTCGATTGGCTCCAACACGTTCTCTAGTGATGCAATAGTATTTTTCGCACTACACGACGGCTGCGGATCAATTGATATATCATATTTGGCCGTAGTGTACCATCAAAATACCTTTAATCGAATCTTTATTTTCTTATAAGTGATTTATAAAAATCTTTTATAAAAATCAAATAAAATTTTCTAAATTATATATATGCAAATATAAAAATATTTCTTTTAATATTTTTTTACATGATAATATGATAATAAAAATTATATGATAATAAAAAAGCTATTAATACGTTGTACTTCTTGTATAAGATTTGATAAAGATAAATGTTAAAATAACTATGCATTTTATTTTTTTGTATTTTTCGTGCATTCATAACATATTATATATTTACAAATTTAATATAAATTTTAACAATGAGAAGGTATTGATATTTTATTTTCCAAATATTCTCTATATTTTAGCGATTGTATCTGTTTTCAGCAGGCTTTCGCATAGTCGTAATAACAATCCGTCACATTTTCGCTCGTCATTTGCGGGCCGTACGGACGAACGGAACTTTACAAAAATGTTATGAGGAGTTTAATTGGTCGACGTTTAATTACTTCGGCTGCCATTGAAGACGACGGGGTAGCAAAGAGGTAGCCGGACTAATTGCGAAGTTTTCTACTTCGATTTTCCGACAGACTGCACGCTGCCGCGCCATTTTCCGGTTACCGGTTGTTCGAATTAAATGCGAATGCAGTTTTAAACTGGTGAAGAGCGCCCCGGGGAACACCAAGTATTTTATACGGGATTAAACGCGACAAGCGCGTATGGTAAAAAGCGGCCAAAGAAATCAATAACCTCGCGTTATACGCGCGTTCCGCGGCGCTATTTTATTTCTCCGTTTCTGCTTTTCGCGCGATTATAATCGCGATGAAATAATCACAAAGCGTTCCATCACAGAAGCGACAAATGGAATAACAAAATATGGAAAATCATTTATGCGCGCAATATCATTAAACATTACTCGTTCTAAATTTATCCGTCTTTGTATGCATCTTAATTCTTTAAGAGAATTATCTCTTTTTTAAATTAATATGTTTCATATATATATTAGAATTATATATAATCTGTGCAATATAATTTTAATCTGCTAAAAAGTAAAAGTGAGAAGCACGAATGTTCACAGAGCTAAATAAATGTAAATTGGGGGAGTAAAGTAATATATATTATACAATTCCATAAGTTTTATATACACATTTACAATTTAACTATGTAGTAAGACAGTAATTGCAAATCATTTATTTGAATTATATTTTTTTTTAAATTTTCTCTTTTATATATTTATTATTCATTATTTATTATATTATTTTATTTATTATATTATTTTCTCTTAAATTTATTCTTCGTAATTTCTAGATTGTCAGCATTTTCAATATTAAACTGAATACTTAAATTCTTGATCAGTCTTCTCTTTACATCTTATAATAAAATCGTAGTGAATTTTTTATTTCTTATCATTTAACATGACAGGATCATAATTCGCGGCGATTCGATTCCTCAGGCACAGAAAAACAACTTCGATGCGAAATGATGCTGTTTTTAAACGAACGGAGCCCGATTATAATAACGCTAGAGCGGTCGGCTAGCTTGCGAAATGTCTGGATGCAATTGCCATCCGATGGAACGTTCGGTGCATTGATCGGGGAACGCGAGTGTACAGAGAGCATATCGTGCTCGATTGCTCGATAAGCATTCGATGTTATGTCAACGTAGCAGACATCGGATCCTATGCCGATCTAACGGAAGTAAGTTCGAATGTCGAAATTTGCTCCGATGTGTCCGATCGTTTGACGGATTCGTCGGCGCCGTCGGCGAACGCGCTATTGTGATTTCCGAATCAATCGATGAGTCTTTAGGCTCATCTGTTATAGTATTGTGTGCAAATAATTTCACTTTACGGTGAGAAATTTCGAAAGATTCTTCTCAAGACAGATAAAATTATCAAATTTACATTAGTTTATTAATATCTTAATAATTCAAATATACAAGCACTATTAATGAATTTTATTAATACTTTATATGCACATGCTAAATATTTCTATAAAAATTTTTTCATGTATTCTTTGATAAATTGAATGTGAATGCTTTTTAAAATATTACAAGCCGTCGATGATTTTTTTAGTATTACATTTTTTATTATCGCGTCACTCGTATGAAAATATATTTTTTAGTGTCACCTTTGAACATTATTTCTATAAAATCTATGTGAAATTAGAGAGTTTTGCAAGAGAATTTAACATAGATTAAATTAATATTTGATATCTGATGTGTTTTTCCGAAAATTTCTCTCATCGCATATTGAAACGTGCGATCGATAATCGCACGTTGAATAATGGTCGCTGAAAAATCCGGTAAGAGACGAAACGGTGCGATTTCACCGATGCAAACAGATTGTGTGCAATTTAATAAAAAAAAAACGCCCGTGCGCGAATCTCATGCACATAATATCCGAGACATGATATATTTGTAATTTAATGATATATATTTTTTAATTTAACGTGGCTGCCGAATGCATCGCCGCTTTTGTGCGTTCCGCGCGCGTATTTGCAGTGTATATTTGTTAATTTAATGCAAACAATTTATCGCGGAGTTAAGCAATAATTTTTCACAATTTTAGCGCAGATAATCGAGCGCGCCGCATACAGATGTATGCGTGTAAATTTTAATCATCCGAAAGCTGTGATTAAATTTCACATCGAATTTAATTTGGTCGGCCATATCGTGGCAAAATTTTTTTTTTAAAGAAAGATAATGAAGCGAAAAATCTATAAACGGACATTTTTAATTAATATAAATCATGTAAAGAATAATGTAGAGACAACAAACAAAATAGAATAATGTAATTATCGTTTTTGCAAAAGAAATTGCAATACAATATTTCCTTATCTTCCTTATATATTGCAATAAAAAATAAAAAATAAAATAAAATAAAATAAAAAATAATACACTCTACAAAAAATTAATTAAAATTACATCGATCAATGAAATTCATTGTAATCGTCGATCGTAGATCATTTCCGCGTGAGATGGGAAAAGCTGCGGGAAAATCGCTTCAGCTTTGGGACGCAAAATATTACGGTTAAAGCCGCTCGAATTAGCGTGAGCGGGGGCAAAAGCACGTGGGGCAATAGAATAATCATGCGAGACGTTAACCTGTTAGGCATTAGTGGCGCATGATAGGCACGCTGCGGGTGGTGTCGTGTCGGGATGAAACGAGAGTGGCTACGGGGATGCGGATGAAATAGATTGAGGGAGAGAGAGAGAGAGAGAGGAAGAGAGTTCTTTCTCTTCCTCCCTCTCTCTCTCTCGTTGGAGCGTTACGGGAGTAAAACAATTACGGCTCCGCGTCGACGTACACTCGACCGAGCACCCCTCGTATCGTGTTCAGCAGCCCTGCACCCTGTAGGGGCGTCCTTCGGCCTTTGGCGACGCGCACGAATCACTGCTGCGAGTCCGCTTGACGCGAACTCGCCGAAACCTCGTCGAAAATCTTGGCATACGTTATTTCACTCGAATTACAAGTATTACCGATAAAGACCCCACTTTAAACGAGCCACGATTCTATCCATGAAAAGCTTACTTTTTCAACCTTAAATTTGCATTTGTAGAAACTATAAGTCCACACATAATCCAAACTATAAAGCACACATTCAAAGCGTAGAATCCATTTTTTGGATGTTTTATTACTCAAATTATAGAATTAAAATATACATTCATATTTAAAAAATAGAAATAAGCTTATTCACATGCACATTTCTATCTTTCAAAAGATATAAATTGTGAAATAAGCTCTTTATATATCGATTTCAGGAGCATGAAATATATTATTCGTAGAAATAGAGATATACAATTAAATACGCAAATCAATTCTGATGAAGATAATATAAAATGTAGACAACTTTTTATTTTCCAAATCTCTTTAACCATTTATATATTTATATCTATTATTTGTTTATTTATTTCAATTACACCTCAAATCTAAAATTCTAAATTTAAATAACACTTTTATTTTAATCAGAATTGAAATTAAATATGCTCGTGCATTGTCATGTGTCTTTTTTTCGTGTATTAGCGATAAGCCTCGCGACGACAGGTAATTCTCCAAGAAATTTGCAAATCTTTCGCAGCCCCATCGGGAGGTGCAAACTTATCCGCTCATAAATGACGTGGCTATTAACTAATAATAAGAAGAACGGCGCGGATAAGGAAGAATTAAACTGTCGCGTCCCGCGGGCTGTATAACTCGGCCGAATTATTACTCGAGGGGACCGAGAAGTTTAAATCGTTCCATGGTTCCTTTGCCCCGGGGGAGCACACCTCCCTGGCTCGCTCACCGAGAAATTTAAATCTCGCTAAGCTCGGCCATTAGTACAAAGTGCAAACAGCAAACAGTGCATTAAACTGCGCGTCTGTATGTACATGCGTATGATCGTGCGTCCTTAAACGCAAAGCCAAGTGTCTGTTCCCACGGGGATTTCGCGACCGACCTTATACTGCGTGGATTCGTTCTCTGTCTGTTTACGCTCATCCAGACGCGTCCGAATAAGCGAGGCTGCTCGTTCGAATGTGATATCGGATGGACCACACCTCGTACCATGATTATTTCCAGTGAAATTAAATTTGTAAATACATGGTTACGCATACTGATCGCGTGACGAGAGTCGTCCATTAAACTATGACCGATGCTCCAAATAATATTTTTCCAGATGCTGCATCAAGGAATTTTAATTGGAAAAATTAATTTATAGAATCTCGGCATTTTACAATTAAAGAAAATATCGACTTTCCGTAAAAAAAGTGCGAGACAAAAGTTTTTTTAGCACCATAAACTTGCTGAAAAATAAGAAGGAAATATCGAATCCTGCGTCCTTTTTCCTGTATTTCAATCGCGTGTATGTACGTCGGCACATTTGATATATTCGTATACTTTTATTCTACTTGCGGAAACCACTTCGATATTGGTGCGAAAGCGGCCAAAAGTTTTGAGACACATGCCTGAACTTTCCCAAGGATGCTATACATTATAAATATCGTACTCCCTCTCCCAATATACGTTTCTCATCTCTCGTCTTATGCCGCGATGAATCTTTTTCAATCTTCTCAGATAATTTTTCCTCTTCAAAATTTTTCTTTTAGAATAAATGTATGCAAATTTTTCTCATGCTCTCGTTTCCATGCTTCAAATGTATTTCCGCGATAAGTGATATTTTCTTGGAATATATTAATATAATATATGGACGAGATAAATGATTTTTTCGATATAATGTCTCTCAAATTATTAATATTTTCATTAGAGGAAAATAGATCCTAAAAGTTGCTTAAAAAGTTTATTAAAGAGAAAAGTTTATCAAAGAAAAATGGAGCAAAAATGCGAAACATCCTATATACGTATAGTAATATAACGTACAAAATATTTTTATAGAGAACATTTAGAATCTTTATTTAAGACACTACGGCAACTGATATTTTTATAGAATATATTTGAAACAGTTTTTATGAAGAGAATTTTAATAAGCGACATATTAAAACATGTGTCGCAATATTAAATTAATTAAGAGATACGCGAAGAGATTAAGCGGGGCCACGCTCGAATAAAATTTTTCAGCTCTTTGTCGCCGCAGCAACGGTAGGGCGAAAAAGCTGGGAAGAAATCAATGCCGAAGGATAACATGCGTCCTTGCTCAGGGACGAGCAGTCTCCGGCAGCTGCTCTCGAGACCTCGACCATGCGAAAACTTTGTCCAAGAATCTAATATCATCCTTGGCTCGCACACATTCTCAGAATTCCATAGTACGCCAGGACACGATGATAGCTCTATGGTACACGATGTCCTTCTTACGCTAGGATAGCGCGACAGGATTTCACCCCTTAATCATCTCAAGGTCCCTGTAATTTCGCGTCGAGCAAACGTTTATAATGCTACGCCGTATTCGAATTGCGACGCCATATTCCAATTTTTCTCTTCAAATGGTATGCTTTTAAGATATACTCGAACGATCACGACTGAAAAAAAAAAAACAATGTTTTCGCGCAAAATTAGTTTGAGTTATTAGATACGTAATAAAATTCTAAAGAAATATTGTCACAATAAATATTATTATAATATTATAAAATTACTAAAAACAATGATGCATCTTCGCAATAATTATCCTTTTAGCTTTCTCAATTCTATTTTTTTTCATTTCAAGATTTTTCTAATTATATTAACGCAATTATGTCGTTCAATAATTGTCGACCAAAAGTTTTCTGAATCGCATAATTCTTTGAGAAAGTTGTCGCGTATTTCAAGCATTTTCGAATCTACTTTTTCAACACAATTTTTCAAGGAATGTTGATCGCGCGATTTGGACAATATTATCGGAAAATATTATCCGCAAAATCGTCAATCTAATCTCTCTGAAATTCTTCCTATGACATATTCGTGCGAAAACTCGTAAGGCGCAAGAACCTAATACGATTTATGAGCGAAACGCGTGCACGCATGTATGTACACATGCACGTATGATCATCGGGGCCATCTGTGGTGTCTGTACATTCCAAGGATATACCAGCACGGGATAGATCCTGCGACTGCCAACCCGCACGAACGTCCGACGCGGAGGATCGTGCGTAGGAGAGACAAGGAGGCCGAGCGAGCGGAGGGAGGATGAGGACAACGAGGGCAGGACGACGAGGGAGAGGAGAAGATGAGGAGGAGAAGGAGAGAGACTCGCAGGAGCGGCGGGGTAGGGCGGGTTGCTATCTTAGCCACCACAAAGCAGTGATAACATTTTCCCTCCCGGACAGAAGCCTAGCCACCCTTCTCGTCGCACCCAGGTCGATATCCGGATAACACCGGTTGCCCCGGGCAACCGGAAGGCCACGCCCGCGCCTCCGAAACATGGCTGCCGCCATTGCCGCTTCCGGTCCCTTCCGCGAGAGGAGGGGTGAGTGGAGAACTCACCCGGTTCTCGCCCTCCGTACGAAAGTGACGAGGAGGAGGATGGATAGGGGAAGCGCGAGGAGGGCGACAGAATAAAACGCGAGAGGCTCGAATTATCATAATATTGGTCATTGCCTGATGCTTCTCTTTTTCTCCCCATCTCTCTCTCTCTCTCTCTACGTCTCTCTCCTTCGAGAAGTCGAAAAGCGAAGTAGCTGATTTCTCCCTTGTGTACACCATCTTCGGGCGACTTATTACCACCCTATACCACATCGCGTTGAAGCACCACCGTATGTTGCCGTTCTGCGTATACGTGTGTCCGTCGTTAAGGCTCTCTTTGCTCCATAGCTACCCTTGACGAGCCACCGAAGAAGACTTCCCATCATTTCTCTTTAGCGCGTAATTGCTAAGTTTCCGCGGCAAAACCGAGCGTGGGTGTTTTTGCGCGTTTCTTTGGCTTTTCCGCTTTGCTAACTTCTCGACAGCATAATAGCAGAGTTAGACTTGTCGAGATTTTTTTTCCTTTATCATTCCTTTCATGTTATTTTTATTCGTACTGTTCTGATACTGATTTTTTATATTTTTCGATTAATAAGTATTTATTATGATTTTTTTATCTGCCTTTTCAAATAGCTGCAAACTATGTCTATCAATATAATTGCAAAATATATATTGATAAACTATGTTTATCAATATAATTGCAAAATATTTATCAAAATAAATATGTTAATTTTGATTGAACGTTAAAGTGAAACTTTAATTTGTTTACGACAAATTTGCTACATACGTATATAACATTACGCGGTTCGTAGAGTTTCCGTATTTATGAAGATTCAATATAATTACTAGCTTCTACTAAGGCTGTCAACATCCTTATATGTCTAAGATGTTTACCATCGACCTAACAGATCCTACTGTTTTGCAGTTAATTAAAATAGAGCAACGAAAAGTGACTTTACCTCTCCGCACGCGATCGTTGTTAAAAACCTCTCGGCAATCTTTAAAATGAAATAACTCGCAATAAGCTGAGCAAAAACTCGAGTCGAGCCCCCCCCAATTGATATCGAGAGAGAAACAGGCGCAACCAGGTCGAAAATATTTCCACGTTTCACGGATACGCTCGACGGATCAGAGGGTCTTCTCTCTTCTCGCATAATGAACCTCGTTCCCATCGTTCCTAATTGTCAACCACCGGCACGTTATTTACCCCCCGAGCGAGGAGTTATGAAAGGAAAGAGAGGGGGGGGGAGCGATGAGACTCACTTACCCCCTCTCCACCACCTCCTTCTTTTCCATTTCCCGTGAATACGGGCCGGCACACGCCTTTGGCACGGGTGCGCCCTTGTATCCGTGGTGACAATGCAAACCGAAACAAACACTTAGCGGCACGTGAGCGGCACGTGGCCGCCAGGATATATTACATTCCGAATGCACACACAGTTGGCGAACGATTAAAGGGGTGTTGCACGCGCGAAGAACCACGATCGTGACAACGATACACGCTTGTATCTCTCTCTCTCTTCGTTTTTTTTCGTCAACTATTTATCGTGTACATTATATTACGCGATCATCAGATCCAAGTAGGGATATGTTAGTGGAGAGAAATATTCGTAAAGCAATTCGTAAGATTTCTGGAACTGAGGTAAAAATATAAACTTAAAAGTATTTATTGATTGATCGAAAAATTGAATCTCTCTCTCTCTCTGTCTATTTTTCTTTCTCAAATATATTCAATTAGTTAATCTCTAGAAATTAATTTAGTGTTCTTTTTTCAAAAAACTTATCCAGTTTTTGTCATTATTTATAATATTAAAATAGTATTTAATTTAATTAAAATAATACACATAGATGTTCTCTCTCTCTCTCTCTATTTTCATGTTTATTAAATTTTTACAGATAACATAATTTTATTTTAATGAAAAATGTTGATGATTTAAAATTTAAATCTTAACAGTGCAAGAACAGTGAGAAATTGATTAATAATAAATAATTTCTGCCTTATTACTTTGCAATCACATGGATCACACAACGAATATGCGATAAAGTGACGTTGAAGTGACTATTATAAATGACGCGCTTAAGATTGTTGTTTGATAAATTGCGCTACGTTAAACTTTTCCAATGTTAAATTATTGGCCACTGTTTACCTACGATACACCTATGTATCTATGAATTTTCTATCTTCTCGACCCTGGACTTCTCGGCGCTCTTATCTCATGCGTAATTATTTTATTGCATTGCAATACAACGTTTACTTATGTGTTTGAGATAATGCAATAATAGTTGCCTTTGTAAATTGTAGCATCATCGTTATTCGGAGCACGTATAAATCTTATGTACACGTAATCGTAAATCTTTGCGATCTAACGTAATACTCGTAAATATAACGATTTCATAATGAATGTTGCAAGTTGCAACATTGATATCTCCATCATAAGACTACTCTAATAATAAATTTACACATACACACACTCACAACTACTTTTCTAAAGAGTCAGATGTTACGCTTGTTGTATAACGGAGATATAAAAGACGTCAATGTGAAAAAAATTGCGAACAATGATTTGCCAACTAAGTTGTCTATCCAATAGCACAAACATGTTTGATAGTCTTATCATACAACAAATGTAATATCAATCTAAAGTTTCAGATTTTATTTCCATATCGAGAAAGCGCGATCACGCATAATACGAAGATACGAAAGATAATTCATTTTATCGCTCTTGAGTTTATCAGTTAATTAAGCTAATCGTTTAATTAATCGATAAATTAATTAACCTAATCGTTTCGGGGACAGGAGATATATTTCCCTTAAAATTACCCGTATATATTTCAAGTCAAATGCTAATTAAAAACTTATATATTTCAAATATATATTTGAATCATATTTTTTTATCATGTTTTTAATTAAAATAATTAATTTAACTTAATTCAAATATCCATTTGAATTAAATCTTTTTATCAAGTTTTTAATTAGCACTGTACACGAAATTATTTCATCATTCTTGATTCAAGGTATGGATGCTTGCGTGAATCGTGTGTAAAAGACAATAATATAGTTGCTTTTGCGCGTCTCATCAGGTGTCATAAATTTTCCTCCCCGCGGGAGACGCGTGAAAAGAATAAAAAGGAAAACAAATGGAGAGACACAGAGAGGGAGGGAAAGAGAAAAAGAGAGAGAGAGAACGAGCAGGAGGTGGCAAAGAGAAACGGAGAGATTAGAAGAAACGTGTTTTAAGCGCGATGCTCGAATTGACGCGAGATGCGGCGGCGGCCCGTTATCTTCGTCACGATCGAGGAATGTAATATCGTCACCCCAAGCGACAAGAGTTGCCTTCGTATCGCCATTTAGAATACCGTCGTCGACTCGGATATACGAGGGGGAAACGAGGCGGGGGGGCGAGGGGGAGGGGGAGGGGACAGGGATTAAACTGCAATGAAAATCCACTCATTCTCCTCGCCGCCGCCGCCCTCTTCTCTTTTCCGCTTCGTATTGCCAGCTCCGAGAGAAGCGGGTAAACAAGATATTGCTTTGTACGCCCTCTCTCGCTTCCGTCGACTTCTCTCGCATCTTTCCCCGTTATCGCTTTATCTCGCGCGCGCGACATCCTTCCCCCTTCCGTCGAAGCACGATGAAGAAAATTGCTCGTTTCTCTCGGGTGATCGGCAAATTTATCCGGCATATTTATACAGCCCTTGTTTCTGTCCCGATTACGTAAAAGTAACTAAAATTATAATTATATCATTTGATCGCGAATGGAATATCGTCGTATTTGGAAGCTTACATTAATGAGGAGTAAGAGAAGGAAAATAAAAGGAGCGGGTGAGAAATTGAGGAAAATGCACGTATACTTAACGATACTTTATTGTGTTTTTTTTATCATTATACATATTATTATAAATCTATCACTTTGACACATACAATACTTACTAAGATCTACAGACGATTCTTTTAACGATAGGATGTGTAGCCTATAACTAAACATATATCTTGACTTCGCTGCTTAATCTTAGGAACAAAGTGATGTACCGCGAAGTGATGTCTCGTAACAAGTTGAAAAATATATGACGTTAGTAAAATATATCACCGTGGAAAAATTCGCTAAAAGCTCGCTCGTTACGAGATTTTCACATTTTGCGTACACTAGTTGTAGCAATGTAGGGATAGCGGGCCTGCTTATTTTTACGTTAAAATAATCTGAATTTGCGGGTAGATTTTTTTCAATTTCGTTATCAAACATAAATTATACATGTGTATCATTAGTTTTTTTTTTTTAATTTTCAAAAGTTTTGCATACGCTCGCGTCGTGATTTTTAAACAAATGTCAAATAATATCATTTCATATATAGTATAAATATCGGGTTAATGTACACTAATCGATCTTACACGTTTCGACAGTCATGCGTGAAATATCCAACTTTAACAAAATTCAAATTTCATTAAGTTTTTATTAATATGAAACAAAATTTAACCATGCGCCTTCGTAATTTCGATTTTCTCAAAATTTTAAAAACAAACTTTCGTTAGAGAACTTTTTCCATAAGTCACATTTTCCAAAACACACCATTTTCTCCCGATTAAAAAAAAATTCGATAATCTTTCATTCCTTTTTAAGTTTCAAAAATACGGATATGCGTAAATTGCATGATATTTTTTTTATCACAACGCAAAATGTATATCTCGGAAATGATAAAAATGATCGAAGATATTCCCTTTTTAAAACGGGGGTATTTTCTTTATTATCGCGCGAGACGTGCCTTAACTTTATTTAACCGTAAAATGCCGTATAGATATTCACAATTACATACGGATCGCGCTATTCGTTCTGTATGTACACCAAACGTCTACTTGACCGCTTACGGCTAAAATGGGAAGGGCGGGCGGCTTTACGTTAAATCCACCGAAGAAAGGTGCTCCCCGCGCGCGCGCTACAACAAAGTGCTGCGCATATATTTGTTCGGGACTCGTATTTACAATGCCGATATTAATCGACCATATAAAAGCGGCCTAAGTTCGCCTAACCGACAGTTCTAGGCAACGAAACTGGAATCGGAGGGTACGCGGGCAATTTATTCGCGCAACGAACTTTGTTCGCGCAAAAGCTCGTTTGTTCGACAAGTGGAAGTACGTTATTGTTCGAGTTCTCTGTTTGTGGATGAGATTTACATTAATTGTGTAATTAATTTACGTATCGTTTTATTACGAATTAATATGATTATAATGACTGTAATCATATTACGCGAAAGTTGTGTGCGCACAAATGAAGTAATTCAAGTATTAATTATTCCATTCGCGGGTTATATTATCGCGTTATATTGTTATCAAAAGATGAGAGGGTTCAGATCTTAAATTTATCTACTTCCACCGGTCGTTTTGAAAAGCGAACGCGGGATGTTAAACAAAAATGCTACGCTATTGCACTACGCCTTTTTACAAAGATGCGCCGATATATACGGGATGCGCCATTATCCCTCGGTATACATCTTCATTAAATCAATTCACGTCTCCCTATAATTTCTGCATTTCTCGATTACTCGATAAGAAACGACCATCTGGAATTTTATGTCAGGATTGATTTGATTACGCGAAGTATGACATTCTTCTCTCACGGAATAAAAAATTAAAATTGTAGATAACACAGATAACGCTTGAAATTTCACGTACGTTCCTACTTATCGCTTGCAATCACTCATGTTATCGTAATAATAAACGGTTAACACATGCAGAACAAATATTTCGTTTTTGGAGATTTCGTAAGATGTGAAACTATTACGAGTATTCCACTATATATGAATCCTGATCAAATGAAAAATATAAAAGAATATATTATGATGTAACAAAACAATAGTTGAAGAAAAACTTATTATTTGTAGAATATTATGGAGATGCTGATTTTGTATCAATAAGATTTCTCTTGTGTTTCGATTCTAAAAAAATGAAGACCTCGGAGAAATATAATTTTGGAATTGCAAATATATCGTATACTCTATCACAAAATTAAAATGTTTCTTTTATTTTGGACATCGATCAGAAAATATCCGTTGATATCGATTACCATCATTTTTGAAGCGAGTTGTCCATCGCGGAGCGATTACATTCTTTGGGGTCATTCTTGAGAATCTCTTGAAGATACTCCGATAAAGTTAAGTCTCTGATCAGAGAGCGACGCACAGTTCACCAATGTGATCTCGATATGGTCACTATTCGATAACGCGATAAGGTTCAGTGTCCACTTTACGGTCCGATCACTTGTCTTCTCCAGAGGAGAGAATGCCATCTCTCTTGTGCGACTTTTTATTTCAAGGAGGGGCGGAAACTAAATCGGAAGAAAGCTCTTGGACTTTAATTGTTGACAATTAAAAAGGCGGACTTTTCATTCGGTGATAGTTATCAATTCTTTTTAAGGACGCATGTTTAAAGCGCATCCGCGCTCAATTACGCCATCGCTAGGAAAGTCACTATTTGCAATGAAGAAAGAGGATCGCTAGGGATCCTAGACGAGGGGCGAGAAGGCGGAGGCCTGGCTTCTGATCTCTCGATGCTCCGACGGGCTGAGATCCAACAGCGCGCCGCAATTCTGGTCGTTGGCCGCCTGTTTACCGATGAGCGCATCGATGCTGAAGTTGCGCTTCTTGTCGACGCTCGTCGTGTGGCTGGCCGGCAGCGTCGTGATCCTGGCCGGGGTCGGATCGATCTGCCTGATCGGCGGTGCCGTGATGGGAACGGGTTTGTAGAGCGGCGGCGGCGGTTCCAGGAAACCGCCGAGCTTCAACGCCTCCAAGGTCGACGGGGAGAAGTCCAGCAGCGGCAAGCCTGGTGGCGGCGATAAATAAGCGGCACCGGGATAAGTCAGGGCGTTCGGATGACCGCCACCGCCACCGGGACAAGGTCCCCGATCGCCGCAGATGGCGAAGGTAGCCATTATCGCGCGATCCCGGAGGACGTAGTGCGGGGGCGGCCTCTTGTACCGCTTCCTGCGTCTCAGGAAGCTACCGTTGTCGAACATGTCCTCCGCCAGCGGGTCCAAGGTCCAATAGTTGCCCTTTCCCGGATTGCCCGGCTCGCGCGGAATCTTGATGAAACAATCGTTGAGCGACAGGTTGTGCCTGATGGAGTTCTGCCAGGCGGGAAACTTGTCGTGATAATAGGGGAAGCGAGACATGATGAATTCGCAGATGCCGCTCAGCGTCAGCTTCTTCTGCGGCGATTGCAGGATCGCCATGGTGATCAGAGCGATGTACGAATAGGGTGGTTTTATCAAGGACGATGACATCTTATCGGGGCTGTAGCTGGAGGATTGACCCGAGCTGGACTTTCCCGACTGACTCGACGCCGACATCATCGAGTACGTCTTCTTGGAACGTCCCCCGCTGCCGCCGCCACCGCTGCCACCGCCTCGATTCCTGCCGCTCGACGGCGCCGAGGTCGGCATCGGTATCGGCGAGCAGCTCGGTATCACCGGGCTCGATGACGTCTGCGACGGCGGCGACAGATCGTTCTTGTCGAGACTCACCGGGTCCACGATCATGCTGCTGCTGTCCGAGTCCCGGTCGCTATCCGCGCAGCCGTCGCATGACAGGTTCGACATCATCATCGCACGTGGCTCCATCGTGATCGCCGCCTCATTAGCGTTAGGACGTGCTCCTATTTCGTCGTCGATCCTGCGACCGGTTCCTTGAGATCGCCTCTCGCTAGCATCCTCCGTTCTTCAAATCGTTATCGTATAAAATATATCAAATTTTTTTCTTATTTTCTTGGTGGAAGCTTTCAAATTTTTGTCGACAAAAACAATCCGACGAGAGTTCTTTGAAGTGACTTTTTTCTATAAAATGTCTAAGTCGAGATCCTTTCCTGATTTTCGAAGACAATCTTATCAGGGTATTTTCTGTATTTAGCACTTTTGTCACATGGAATCTCTGAAAATGTTTCAATTGATAGCAGTCTTTTCGTTAAGGAAAGTTCTGCTTATGAAAAAAGTTGTATCATAAATTTCAGGCTAATTATACCAGGTCTGATATATGAAATGTTTCACTTACAACGCGTCCTCTTTCAACAAGAATCATAGTATAATTGTAGCAATTCTTGTCTAACGTAATCTCTCGGAAGAGAACCTTGACTGCCGAAATATAACAAGAGTCCCACACGTTGTTAATCACAAAATTTCTTTGGTACAAACAATTGTTACAATTTCTGCAGCAATTTCCATGAAAAATTTCAGCCACAAAGTACAAACTTTAGTCTTTCAGTCAGATCCTTATATAAGAAAACTTGCTCCACATCGCAATCAACTATATAACCAATAGAAAGCTACGATTGTATCTTCATGTAGTGCACTTCTTGCAGTTTTTCCGCGGACCGTCTGTCGGAAAAACACGCAAGCGACTTCTGTTGCGATATATTTCAGACTGTTGCATTCTATTCGTCACTCTATCCTGCGCTTGACGAGTGCTATCTTAGGCTAATAGTTTGTTTTCACAACGATAACGGAACTTTTTCGCTTCGCTTTGCTTCTTTGTCTTACTTCTATCCGATTCGCGGCCTCAAACTGCAACTCACACGTCGGGCATTCGACAAGAATGTCTCTCGCGATCCGTCTACAAGAATACGTTCCATAGTGTGCACCTTTCGCCAGCGTTTAACCGAACGAACTTCATTAATCGAATCCTTTTCACCAGGTCACTCGCTATAAAATAATTTCGCAATCACGAGACTGATCGACCCTTTTTCTTTATTAATCTGATGATCTCGATTGAAATTGAATCGCCTTCCGGAACTTGAGTCAAGAGTACATGAAGGGCTCACGCGCGAAATCGTTCGCGACGTTTTCAGGAAGCATTGTAAGCTCCTTCGGACGTTGACGCGCTTCTTTTGAGGTTAAAATCGAGCCGGAATCGGACGTCAGCTCGCGGATGACGAAGGGTGCACGATCGCGAGCGTAGAATCGTCTACGGGGTGAAATCGAGGCTCGAATTGATTTGAAGCGGCCGCTTTGGTCCTGCGTGGGCGGACCAATGGGCGGGCGTTTCAACCCCTACCCTGGCACGCACTCCGTCAGACGAAATCACCCCACTTCGCTGCTCGGCCGACGTGTTTCCACCCTGCGAGGAGTACAGGGGTGGAGGAGTGACGTGGTGACGGGGAGAGAAAGCCCCCGGAGGGGGTTAGGACGAGAGTTAGGAAAATAGCGGGATAGTTAAAGGGACTTTCAAAGTGGGGGTTGAAGAGGGCGGGAGAACAAAATTGTAACACTCCGAAGGCTGATTTGCTTTGAGCGGCGCGATGAAGATGGAGCGCCAGCTCCGCTGATCTACGAACGGTCGACGCGAGCGAGGTCTTCGTCGAGAGCGATTGCTTTCTCGCCGCGGACACTAATTTTCTAGCGCGAGCTTTTTGCAAACGGCGCATTAAAATTGCAGCATTAATTTTTCCTCCCGCAATTATGTTTAATTTAATTTAACGTTTAATTTAATTTAACATCTGGAATTTAATATCTCGTCATGTATATTTATTTAATTTAATTTTCCTAATTCTCATATTTTTTTTTATTTTTTACTCTGTCAACGTACATATTTCATAAAACGTTAGAAGGTGGTCCATATTTGACCAGTAATAACAATAATGATGATTTTATTTGAATTTATTAATATTCTTTTATATTAAATACTGTATGAGACTTTATAGGTTCTGCACAAATTTTATTTTGATACTTTATTTGAGAGAGAGAGAGATAATACAATTCAAAAGAAATACTTTCAAGTTAAATTTCAGATTACTTATTATAAGAAAAAAATCTATGGAAAGGAATCTATCTCTAAGAAATGTTCTGAACTTTTGAGACAAAAATTCTTGTTCAAATTTATATAAAAATTATGTAATTAAAAATCCGAACTTTTGTCGCCTCGAGTTCCATTTTTGCAACGACGCATTTTTTATTTGGTTTGAAAATTCCTGAAGAAAGTAATTTGACACAAGATATGTAGCGTAAGGGTTAAGGAAATAACCATGTTAAATTAACGCGTCGCATTTTCATCGTAGAAGTGTTGCAATCAACCAACGACTAGATCCGTAGAATCGCCAACAGAGCGAGACGAGCTGCACGCATCACAAGTTAACTTCCCTGAGGCAGCTCAAATAGAATCTGTATTACGCCAGAGCGGTACATAGAGAGAGAGAGAGAGAGAAGGGGGGGAGAGAGAGAGAAAGGGTTGTTAGGAGTGAGAGACGCGGATGTACACTGGGATTCATAAATACTTTGATTTTAGATCTACCACAAACACACAAATCGTAACAATCTACAATAATTGTCTATATTAAAAATTATATACGTATATATAATTAACTTTTAATATAGTTAATGTTAATTTAAATGTATTTTATATAATTTACACATCTTATATAGAAGAAAGAAGATAGCTATGTGATCTTATATCAAATAATCTAAATCGTTAATAAAATCATTGAACTTAATTCAATTTTAAGCAATCCGATACAACTTATCTCAACACGAAATTAAATTTATCTTGATAATTATTGATCAATTATAACTTATTGTGAAATCTATTATGTAAACTTGTTGGAAGACTTGTTGGGAAATGTGTTAGTAAATCTATTATGAAAATATGCACAAAAACAATACTGAATATATTTCTTACCTTTTTATTTTTCAATAATATAATTTGCATGAAGGAATGAAAAAATATCTAGAGCCGATGCGTTTCTTCGAAAAATATTTCTGAAAAATGTATCCAGAGTAAATGTGACATTTATGACGCCTGGTGTACAAGTGAGAGGAAGTGAGAAGCCGGTGAGAAGAGAATGGGAGAGCAAGAGAGACGGAGAGATAGAGAGAGAGATAGGGAGTGGAACCGCGATATAGGATCCGGATGCGAGTCTACCTGGGCGCACTATCGGTTCACAGAGCCGAGCCGAGAGCGAATATTGTGTTTACCCGTACGCATGGCTTTGCGGTGCAAATAATCTGGTATTATTGCACTTACTCCACGTACGCGCGCGGGGTAAAACTCTTCGCCAACTGCAGTCACTCCCCCGCTCAACTGTGCTTCCGCTTCTTTGTGTTGTAACGCTCTTCGCTCTCCGGATTTCAATATCGCTCGCGTTAATGTTAATGCCGCGTCGTTGCATTGTGTGCCGTTCTATCTCTGAACTCTCACGACCCATGAGGCGCCATAATGATTATTGTTCGATGCCTTACGTATCCCATATCTGTCGTATCTATTTGTTTGCACTTGTAAGCTCCTTATCTCTTATAATCTGAGAAATAACATTTCGACGTAAAGAAATTTCACTCAAAATTGATCAAAGGGCTTATCTAAAAATAGATAAATATCCCTTTTGTATAAAAAAAAATGTTTCGATGAAATCTAAATTATTATGTAACTCTTCCAAACATGATTTTTATTTTTTTTAATTTATTTTTAGTTATCCTATAATAACACATCGGTCATTGATATTCACAGGTAGAAATAATAATTGCATTCTGTTAGACAAAAAGAAAAAGATTCGTCGACGTGGCGACTCAATAAAAATATTTTCGCGCAATCTCTTCTTATCGGGATTTTTCTCGCAGCAAAATATCGTGGAAGAGTGTTCCGCTTTGCAATCTCCCTTGCCGATTCAGCGATTACCGCGTCTTAATCTCGAGTTCTGGTTAGGTTAAGACCGACGACGAGAATAAAGAGGGAAGGGAAACGCGCGGAGTGAAACCCCGCTCCACGAAACTCTTAGAGGTTCGCCATTCACTCGGTGGAGGATTGCGGATTCCGAGAGTTCCACCATTCGATTCGATTGCTTCTTACCTCTCTCTGGACTCTCGCCGCTCGTATTTACCTCCTGATTTCTTCCCCCCCCTCCCCTCCCTACCCTTCGCGCCAGTCTTCTCGGACCAAATCTTCCGGAAATTCCAGGGCGAACCGCGCGGTCGGGGATGTCAAATTTATACCAGCAACTACGAAGCTACAAACGGCAAAGTGAGTTTGTGCCAAATTCGAATCTAATTTGATTTGGCCAATATTTCAATTGGTTGAAAATTGATGGAATAATTACGTTATATGAAATACATATATTATCATTAATCATTTAAGTATCCGAATATAATTGGATTTAAAGGATCAAATTTTTTACGAGAAAAAAAATACAAAAAGAGAGATTTATATAGAATGACTTTACATTGCGTCGCTTTTTGAAATAATAATTTAAAAATATCTCTTGTCAAATATATAAAATCTTGAAAATATTCGCGCGTGCAAAAAGGATACTCCGGATTAAGAAACTGTTGTCGCATTCTGTCATCTACGTAGCATTATGCGACCTAAAATCCTCAATCTCGCGAGGGAGCGATGCAGCGTGTCGTAGTCAACGTCAAAAAATAGAAAGCTCCGCTCCGCGGTGACCCAAGTACGTGCGGTACAAAGCTCACAAAGGGTTTAAAGAAGAAGAAAAAGAGCAGTCGGGAGGATGAAGACGGTAAGAACCGCGAAGAGTGCGCGGCAACGGGAGAAAGGGCGAGTGTTTACTGGCGGAAAGGAACCGCGCCGCTACTACTAACTCGTCGTCGTCGTCGTCATCATTGTCGTCGGCCCTCTCCGCAAAAAGCCAGGCAAGATTATGCCGCCATCTTGGATGTTGGTAAATATCCCGCGCCGAAAGAGAAGCTCCAGTCGAGCGAGGGACCCGGCATGGGCGGGGAAGTAAGCCGTCGTTACTACTAACCGGCCAACAATGTGGTGGTGGTGGTAGTAGTTGTGACTTTATACGAAGTGGCGATGGTCGAGGATGAAGGAGGCGCCTGTGCAAGGAAGTCGAAAGTGTCGCGGCGAGCGGGACGGAAGCGGCGCTTGGAAAGGGTAAAGAAGTGCGAAGAGAGGTCTTGGCGGCGCACAAGGCGAATATCCCCCGCTACAAAGAATACTGTCGGCTTTGCACCTTTCTCAAGACGCCGTTTTCTCGCTTTGCGTCGAGAAAAACCCTACTCCTTCCTCACTCGAGAACGTCGTCTTGTCCTTTTCTCTGTCCTTCCCTTTCTGCCCCCGTTTCCACCCCCGTCCCCAGACTCTCCGACTTCGCTACTTCTGCCATCGGTCTTCCGGAGATGTCCTCCGCTTTCATTCCGCCCCTTCTGCCACATCGCGTCGAGAAAGGACAGCCATTTACCTGTGCGATTCAAAGATAGTAAACCGAGAAATTTGCCTTATCACAATCGAGTTCGCGTATATAATATATTGCGAATTATATATTCGTGAATGGATAATAACTGTTGATAAGAGATAAAAATAAACAAAATTCAAATTTTGATACATTCAGTTCCACAATATTAGATTACACGCAAAATTATTTTATCACAATAAAAGTAAAACAGAAATGAAGATTCAATCGTTTTTCTTTTAGATAATAGCAATTTTAAAATTAATTATGCATCAGTGAGAATATACAGATTTAATTTTATATATTATATTCTCTCAGTTTTTAAAAAAGTCGGAAATTAAAAAAAAAAAGCGACCGACGAAAAGAATCATCTTGTAAATCAATTTTAAATTAAATTACTCAAGACAAATGGATCACTCTACCAACGACAGTAAATGATAGGGGTGGTTAAATTACGTGGTTCACCCTGTATATTGTCTCATTTGATTTCGCGCAGATTGAAGAAAGACACGGAGGGGGGCCGGAGGGGCCCGATGCGATGAAGCCGTGCGATCGAATCTGAAATTCAATTCAATGCAAATGCATGTCGGCGGGGGACACACTTACGGCTAACCGGCGAACGAGATCGAGGATTCGCTTAGTTGCTTAGGACGCGGTAAACACTCGACACTTTTACTCGAGACTTATGAAATATTGATGGACACAGGTTAACGCGCCAACGACGCTAACGATGTCGTCGTCATTAAGTGGGAAATACTCGACGGACGAATTATCCGTGATCGTTCTTTCGTAAGGAGACACTTTATTACCGCATACGTCGAAGAAGAGGAAATCATATCGCGACATAAATGTAAAAATATAATATATGAAAGTAATGAAAATTTTTATATTTGAAAATATTGTTAAATGCGCAAATTTGCAATAGAATTTTAGCGCTCTTTTGAATTAATGATTATATATAAAGAAAAAATATATTTACTTTCTTATTCTTTTTACAAGATTGTGAAATAATTATTTAGAAGCACAATTATATTTTTAATGAATTTTGCTTAAGAAATAGATTTTTTGAAATTATACAATATCTTACGTTACGAGTTACAGAGAGTTGTAGAGTCGAACGTATCATGTTCTTGACGAAATAAAACGCCAATGCGAATCGTAAAAACGTTCACGGACGTATTCGAGTAAAAAGGAGGGGCACGCGCTCTTTCTTCGCTTTTTTCGCTCTCTCTTACTCTCTTTCTTCCCTCTATTAAGCGCCGCGAGAGCACCACGGGCCAACGATCCCAATTACAAACATTTCTCGTGGCTTTTCAGAGTTGCATTTGCCCGAGGAGGGCACACCGCCCTTCGTCGCTCTCGGTGCATTTTATAGTTCCCGCTTCCGCGCGCCCGACTCTCACTAAAAGTACTTTTCGTTTTCGAGTGCGTACGAGTATATGCGGGTTGATTTTCTCTTCCTGACCCTCTGTTCTCTCCTGTATAGCTTTCCATTCCCCTTTGCGTCACCTCCCGCGCAACAGACATAGCGATCTGGTGCTTGGTCCACGTCTACGCTAGATAATACAATTATTTTCTAAATATATTTTATTTCGTGAACCTAACAATATTTTCTATACAAGTTTGAGATCTAGATTTTTAAATATATGTTTATGTTTAAGAAAATATATTTATCTTTGAATGTTATATTCCCTTATTTATTTCTCTACATATAATTTATGAAATTCTTTATGACGTTTGATAATTTCCTGTACGTACCACGAGAAATAAGACTCTAGATATACAGCGTGGCGATTTCCGTAGCTATAAAATGCTCTAAAAATTTTCATGAAGCATCACGCGCGCCCCTCTTAATCGCGAAACTCACGATAGAGCATGAAACGAAAGCGGGAAAAAGATGGACGAGACGCGAGAAGGACGACAGACACGGGACATGGGGTCTGGAGGGATGGAGGGTGGGAGGGTGATAATTTGTTAGCGTGTGCGCACCCCCAAATGCGCGAAATCCCGTCGAAGTGCAGCTCGTGCGGCGCATTGTTTCCTTGTTTGCCAGGTGTTTCGAGCACCGCCGCCGAGTGGAGGCCACGCCATTGTTGCGAGAGAAGTCGTGCAGCCGCTCTCTTTCGACAAAGCCGGCGATCTAATGCTCTTTTATTGTGCATTGTGCGCGGCCGAATCAAGAAATGGAGAGGCGCGCACACACGCGAGCCCGAGGGATGTGCCGACTTTGATTGTGCGATCTGAGAATGTCGATGACGATGTCGACGTCACCTCGACGATTGGCGCCTCTATTATACGTTTCGCTTTGCTTTTGTTAAACCCGAAGAGAGCCTCGTTGAAGCTCTTCCCTTTCGAAAAAATATTTTGGCAAAATACTGCCACAATAATGGAGTAACAAATTAATAATGACAATTGTAGGCTATATATTCGGTGAGAGAGATCTCTCTTCACTTTTGTAAAATTTAACTTTTCTTTTAACGAAATTCATCTTCATCAATTAAATAAATTTGATTCTTATATTAGTCACTTTTTTCTAAACTTCATTAAATTTTAACTAGCAGTCTAGTACAATATAGTATCGAAACATTTTTTTTTTATTTTAATGCAAACCAAATTGTACAAAATTAAAGAATCATTTTATTATTACAAATTAAAGTCGTAATTATACTTACAGTGTTTTATCTTGTTTATCAGTTTTTATCAGTTATCAATTAAATCCAATTGAAATCTATCGCTAATCAAACGAGAATTTCCAGGGTAACTAATTTCGCCAAAGTTTATTATATATCTTTACTGTATACTTGGATCAATTGAAAGAAAGCTATATACTCGATCTCGATTTTCCTCTCTCTCTGGTTGTAAAAATAATATATATATGTATATTGATCTTATCCCTTTAGAAGATATTTACTTTTCGAAAAGCAAATATTTCTATAGTAGTGTAATTTAACAAGACTAGTGCAATTTTAAGCTTGAAATACGTATATATGCATTTAAAAGCATTGTTTGCGGAGAGCAAATCTCGATAGAGAAACTGTCGAAAGTATATTTAATTTTAAAAAATTTTAAAATCTTTAAATTATTGTTGTTATTATAATTATTATTGAGTGCTAAAAAGATACGTATTATTGATACTTTATTTTATACATTTGCCAATTTTTTTCCGCCACTTTGATTTTTCCAATTTTTGCGTAAAAGTATCTGTACAAATCTCTTAAGAAGTTTTGTAAAACCAGCGAGGTGGATTTGCATAATTATATATGTGTAGAATTGATCATTAATATTAATAAATTTTTTGAGGGAGGGACAAGGAATTGAATTGCCATTGAAGCGATATTGTCGTTATCATTCTGATGCATACTCGCAATACAGTGTCCGAGTGATCATTAAACGGTGATAAATAATTTACTACTATTATTACATAAATACATACAGTGGAAAATGTCGGCGTGATCTATAATTCGGCTATATAATTCGGTGATTAGCGCAAAATATTCATCAACATAATCATGCAAGCAGAGATTATTAGCATTAAATCTTGGCAAATGGCATATGTAAGACAAGATTGATCAGAAAAGATATATCCAGATTTGTATACATTATTAATAACTTTAAAATAAAAAATTTAAATTATTTTTGTTTGGAAGGCAATTTTATTATTATAATTTAACAAATATTAAATATAAGAAGAATAGAATTAAGTAAAAAAATAATCTTTTGAAATAAAAAAAAAGTTAGATAATATTATACGTCCATGTTGAATCATTATTATTAAAATTTAAAAGTTGTATCTCTTTATAAAGCCATTATTTTAAAACTCAATTTTATTATCTTATAAAAGACTAGTTCAAAATTACATTATCCTCTCAACGCATTATATCTATAATAAAGCAATGTTAGAAAATGAAATAAATTTATTTAATATTTTTCATAAAGAAGCTTTTCTTACCAACCTGATCTTACATGTACATAAAATAATATATATAAATTTGTTCATACATGTCAGACACTAAAAGCATGAATATAAATAATAACTGTCTTTGCAAACATAATTATCCATTCTTTGCTGTCTCTCACGAATAAGAGCAATTTTTATCGATCGCGTAACCGAAAAGCGAATCGATGGGAGCATGCACAGAAGGATACGTGTCGTCGTCGTACGAACGCCTAATGCAACGTAATCGATCCCCGTGCTAGTTAAAAATGTATAAAAATCATGTTTTGATTTCTCCCCAAAAACGCGCGCTATCGGTTATTTGTTCTTTTGCGAAGCTCCCAACGCAACGGTTACGCACACATGACTAGAGAATTGTTCGTTCAACAGGACAATTGAAATTAAACCGCTCACATTTTTTTTTTTTTTTTTTTTTGCGAAACGACAAAAGTCATCGAGTCGTTTCATAATAAATATACATAAATTAAATATATAAATAAATATATATAATACGATATTAACAATTATTGATTTACGTGATTACGCAATACACAATTGTATTCAATCACATATTGATATCTCTCTTTTTCTCACACTCTCCGTAAATCGATTCTAAACACATCAATAGTATTATGTACAGATTCGTTAAAATAGTGACTAGTTTCTTTATGGAATGATTGTATTCCGTTATTAGAAATTTCGAACATAAGATTAGTTATCGATTTTCAAGCGTATTCCTTTCTTTATGATGAAATAAATTTATTCGCGCTAAGAAATGTGGACACAAATGTTTGAAATTAATCGAGGATAAAATATACAAGATGTTACAATGATTAATCAATTCCATCAATCTCAATGGAAGAGAAAATAAATTTTTCGAAAGAATCTCACAATACAAAGCAAGCATAACGAAAAACCGTAATAGACAACGATATATTCCGCACATCCGTTCGAAGCTTTCTCCTCAATTTCGCTACGTTAAAACTGCTACAGCTTTTGACAAGAATCAAGTATAGCGATGAATCCATTTTTCACGTCGACGTTTTCCCGATACGCGACGAACACCGTCTCACGCAGTCCCTCTTTCTCCCTTTCATTCTTTCTTACACACGCACCTAACGCACACATTCAAGTTTCAATTATCTAGTCCGCACCGATGTCGTTGAATTCAGTGCAGAATTTTAGCGACCGTTGCTCTTGTCGTTGGTCACATTTCGACAATTCGATCAGTTGAAGAAATCATCGCCGTCGAATGGATCGCTTTCCCTCGCAAAGATATTCACCGACTCCGATTTCCGTATGTACTGATCACCCCTGGCCTTATTATTATTGTTGTTATTCCCCGGCCCGTACTTCCCCTGCCTGGAATTCTTCAGCGGCAATGTAGTCGCGCGATGATCCGGCACGTTGTCATCCAGCTCGGATTTAAAGACGAAGGCGTCGTCGTCGAATCTCAGATCGCCGTTGAAGAAGGAATCGCGACCGCTGTCTTCCGAAACGAAACCGTCGACGGGTTGCTGCGGATCCTTGCTGGTGTCACACGGCAGCTCCTCCGGCGTGGCCTTGAAATCGGACGACAATCTCGGCCGGTCGGAGGCGTCGCTGGACGCGCTGGCCGTGGGCGTGAGATCGTCTTCGAAATAGCTCGACCGTTTGCCGTATTCGGTCGGTCGGCCGCTTACATCCCGTCTCGGAGGATCCTTGGAGCCTCTGACGCCAGAAGGACTCACAGGTGGCGGCGGTTCTCGTTTCGGTTCGGTCATCTCCAATCGTACGCGCGCGTCCATCGGTGCCAATGGTTCAGCCACACCTGGACCAGCGGTGGAAGGCTCCGCGTGTTCAACGCTCTGCGCGAAATCGTCCTCGAACGGGCTCTGGGTCTTCTGAGTCTGCCGCGTCTTGTGCCTGGCTATCCGCTTGCGATGCATCGTTTCGCTCTTTGAGTCGGGGCCCTCGGACCAATAGGGTCGCTCCACCCAACTATCGTACTCTTGATCGCTACCCCAGTAGCTCTCGCGACTCCTGGATCGCTGGGAGGGTCGTAGGTACGGATCGGAATCGTTGTCGCTGCACTCGGATCTAGAGGCGCCGCCAAATTTACGCGAATCCAGGTATAGCATGTCGCTGTTGCGGCCGTCGTTTGCGCTGTTGGGCCTCTTCGGCCAGTGTCTCTTTCTGCCAGCTGGATTGTACCTGGGTGAGTCATCACCTGGACGTTCGGAAGCGTACTCCTCGTCCCAGGACGGGTAATCGTGAGGTCTTTCTCTGCTCTCGCGATAGTAATAATATGCCTCTCTCATAGGATAATCGGCGTCGGGAGGCCCTCTTCTGCTCCAGAATCTACCGTCTTCCTCCCAGCGTCTTCTCTCGTATCTTCTTCTGCTCCAGCGATCCTCCTCGTCGTAGCCCATGCTCTCCTGGCTGCCAAATCGATCCTCCTCGTTCCACAGCATCAGCTTCCGCTTGCGCTCGTCGTCGTAATACGAACCGTGAACATCGTGGCTCCAGTTACATCGCTGCGGCGGTGGCTTGGGCCGACATTTCCAGTGCGCCTCGTATTGATCCTCGTCGTCCTTGTAGGGCTGCACCTTCCGATGTGGATACCGTCTTGGGCCTTCGTCGTCCCATTGACTCTCCTCGTGCCAAGGCGATGGATCGCGCGGACGGTGACTGCCGCTACTTTTGGTCCAGGGTGCTCCGCGCGACTTTCTGCCCATCCTCTCGCGAAAGCTGCGGTCTCGCTTTTCTCCGCTCTCCTCGTAAAACGATCTATCTTCGAAGCCCGGTGCGTCAAACCTCGGATGTCGCGAACCGGACCAGAATCTGCTCTCCCCACGCCCTCTGCCATTGCTTTCCTCGCTCTCCTCCTCGTCTTTCCACTCGTTATCGCTGTCCCCTGAGTGCCGATATCCGCCGCTACCTTTGAACGGGACCTCCTTGTGGAAGTCCTTGCCATCTGGTGACCACGGCGAAGTGCCGCCTATCGATCGTTGCCCCTCGCACAACGATCTGTCAGACGAACCGAAGACACCTGTGTCGAACTTGGCCCAATTGCCATCCTCTTTGCCGTCATCCTTTTCCGATCGTGTCGTCTCCGAGAACGGGCAAAACATATCCTCGAAGCCTGAAGTCAAAGGTGGCGTCGGCTTGATATCCTTGGCGCGATGCATGTCAGTGTTCAGCATCTTTATTTCCTCGAAGATATCCATGGCCACGGCTTTCAGGTCGACCGAATCCTTCTTGGCCGAGATATTCGGGCTCGACGGCGGTGGGAGATTATCGGAGAATAGATTTAGCAGCTCTATCTCGGCTAGACTCTTCGGCTGCTGAGACTGTATCACCGGTGACGTTCTGGCGGAACTCATTTCTTCGTCGTTCTTTCTGATCGGTGATGGTTCTGGTTCACCGATAATCTCACGCAAAGCAGCGTATCTGTCGCTCGACGTCGATGTCGAAGACTTTACTTCCGTCGAGGATCTTTCGGCAACGGAACCGTTCGTCTCTTCATTGAGGATGTCCGAGCCAACTTTATCAGACAGGGTGCCATTGGCATCGCTTCCTTTCTCTGAATTATCCATTTTTTCCTCCATGATAGTTTGAGTCTTCTCCGTGTCGTCCTCGGCATCTATTTCCGTCTGTTGAACCGTGGATGAATCGGACGTTATATCCGCATCCGCTATTACCTCGTTTTCCTTCTCGATATTTTTATCTTCGTTTTCTAACTTTTCTTTTTGCTCCGTTAGACTGGCGAGGGAGTTAATCATCGTCTCATTCAATTTCGCTGTGGGCTCTTCCTTCAAGAGATTCTCATTTTTCGTTGATAATTTGACAGTTAAACTCGTTAATGAATCTGAAGTGATTTCAGTGGTCCGCATTTCCGGTTGGATTTTCTCCTCATCAACTTGTTCAACGTTTTCGTTGGATGCTTCTTCCACGTCGGCAATCTCTTCCACATTTGTTTCCTCCTTTCGTTCTATCTGCTCCATTTCCAGCAGTTCTCTGAAAACCGCGTATTTATCGTACGTAGGATCTTGCTTCGGTTCCGATTCATAATTAGATTTCAAGACTTCCGAACTTGTGAAAGAAGTTGAACTTGGGCTCGTCGTCTCAAGTGATTTCGACGTCAGCGATGACAAAGATGAAAGCACAGGCTTAGACGGAACTACCGGTTGCTCTTTCGTCGCCATTGACGGACTCACAGTTTCCTCTACATCGTCGATAACAGTTTCCTTGGTCGACAGACTTGCTAGGCATTGTGTGAGTTGCGTCAAGGTCAAACTTGTCAGCTGTTGAACTGTCATGCCGAGGCTAGAGGCCAGCTCGTCCAAATTCGTCCAGGATGATGTCAACTGGCTAAGCGTGATATCGAGCGATGGTTTTGTCTTTTTGGAATCCATAACCGAACCAGTGATACTGCTAGTAAATGACGTAGACGGCAGCGACGTTGTAGATGGTATCATCGTGCTGAAAGAGTCCTCGAAAGCGGAGGTGGTAGTCGTCGTAGCCATAAAATCCGATCTGGCAGGCATCTGCGGAGGCGGACTAAAGTTGTCGTCAAACTGATGATCTTTCACGTCCCTCGGCGGACTCTTGTTCTTGTCTCTGAGAATTCTGGTAGGAGATGGCGAGGAAGCCTCGCGCTGCGGAAAATCATACTGAAAATGTCCATCTGTATGAGGCGGTCTAGGCGGTGGTCTCGCGCCTCCACGAATGCTCTGCTTCTTTGGCGGTAACGGCGGTGGATTGATAAGAATGCTACCCGCACCCCTGGGTGGCGGTTCAGGCACCAAATCCAGCTCCGCGCTTGAACTAGACAAACGCGAGTTCGCGTCCGACGAGCAAGACCGAAGTGGCGACGCTGGCGACTCGTTCGTTACCGAAAAGTCTACCGGAAACTTGCTGGATTCTACGGACTGAGACTTGCTGGTCGGCAAGTCAATATCGAAGTCTTTCTTTCGCACGGATTGTAGATACTTCTTCGGACTCGGTAACTTCACCAGCGCCTGTGTTGATTCCGTGGAGTCTCTGTCCATGCTGCGAAGAATCGAGCTTCCTGAGGCAGTCGCAGGCACGATCGTTCCTTTAGACGACGTCGTTTCTTCCGGCGGCAGAGATACCGAGAGAGGCTGATGATGGATCAATCCTGCAGGTGTCTCTTTCTTCGGCGGCGAATCGATTACTTGCTGGGAGGACTGATTCGCCTCATTCTCGTCGAATTGATCGAAGTTGGCGAAGTTGCTGCTTTCGCTATCTCTCGACGATTCACTCTGCGCCTTCGATGCTAGAGACTCTGTGGTTGTGAAGTTCGTCGGAAAGCTATCGCTCGAATTTGTGGATACTAGATCCTTGAGAACTTTCTTCGGCGGATTCTTTAGATGTTGAAAGAAGTCCTTCTTATCCACGTAAGGCTTAATTAGACCTGTTCCTAAAGGATCCAGCTCCGTGAATACGTCGATCTGCGGGCTCTTCGTTTGAGTATTGCGAGGTGTAGTCTCCGCCGAGCTCTATAATACAAAAAATACTCATCGTGTGCACTTTCAAAAGTACTTTTCGAAAGTAGAACAAAAGACAATTTACACTTACGTCCTCTCCTTGATCTTTTTTCGTCGAATTCTTATTCAGGTTTGTCAGCTCGCTATCATTGAAAAGATTCTCGGTCTCCTTGTCGAACCAATGAATTGAACTCTCCGGAGGCGGCGTTTTACTAACTAATGTTGTTGCCGGACTAGAAGAAGTCGATATAGGCGGCACCGGTACAGTATGTTGTCGCTCCAAATGTCCCCTTTTCGTCGACGAGGGTGGAGGTGGTAAAATCGGACGAACCGTGTCTTGAAGCTGCGAGAAAATATAATTAGAATTGAATATTATCAAAAATTTTCTTATCAATATTATTCTAATAATAACGACTAACTTCGCTTTTAATACATTAGATTATGCTACATGTATCTTTTCCATATAATGATTACACAGGCCTGCGAGGATTTTTTTTAAGATACAATAGTGATTTCCGACGTAATTTTGTGCGCTGAATCCGAATCTGGCCGCCGAATTTGCGTAGCACGTCAAGTTTTTGAGCTATTTGTAGTTGAATAGCCCAAAAATCGCTATTTTGGCAATTTCATGAATTTATTGTGAGTAAACCAAATTTTTTGAAATATTTCTGTCAATGGCATCGTGTAATACTCACTTTCGCCTTTCAAATCCATTTTCGATTACCGCCGTATGATTTTTCTTCGCTGAGATAAGTATGAAGTTGTAAGAAAATTTACGTTAAAGAAAATTTATATAGACATCAATATGGTAGATCCATGATGTTGAAATTTGGAAAGACTGACATATGTCAGGTTGGCCAAAAAAGTATTGTAAAGAAATGTCTAATACAGTTGTTACACATTTTGATAAATTTTTCTAAATTTTATGCTTTTTTATTGTGATTCTATTCGCCATATTGGATGCGCCTTTTTTAATTTCAAAAGGTGTCAGAAGGTATTTAAAAATATATATTTTTATTCTAATTTTGATTCGTAGAGAGATAGAGAGGTGGCACGGTTGATTTAGAATGGCTTATTGGATCCCTATGCATGACCAATCTTATAACTTGTATATCTGAGCGAAAAAAAATCGTACGGCGGTAATCGAAAGTGGATTCGAAAGATGAAAATGAGTACTATACGATGCCATTGACAGAAATATTTCAAAAAATTTGATTTACTCACAATAAATTCATGAAGTTAGCCAAAATAGCGATTTTTGTGCTATTCAACTACAAATAACTCAAAAACCTGACGTGCTACGCAAATTCGGCGGCCAGATTCGGATTCAGCGCACAAAATTACGTCAAAAAATCACTATTGCATCTTAAAAAACATTTTTGACCCCTTTTTCGCAGGCCTGTGTTATTCTGCAGTTTTATCTTATCAAATGAAAAAGGCATTCGCATACCAGTCATACCTTCATATTTGCGAAAGAATCACCGAAAGGATCGCTCTCGAATAGGTCGTCGGTAGACGGCATGGGATTTTCCGGCGTGATTTTGTCCATCTGATGAATACCTTGCTGCAGCGAATTTAATTCAAATTGCAGATCCAGCAAATCTGCAATCACGCCACTCTGCGACTCGTTTTTGCGATCGGCGGGTTTGTCAACTTCGGAGTTGGTCGTGCGAATTCGATGAAAGGAGGATTCGGTGCTTGCTGCTCCCTGCAACAAATTGTTATAACTCATCTGACTTCTATTAATTGTATCCACAATCAATATCTATATCATTTTTAGTATCGATTTCATGCTGGTTCTAATTGATATTTTTTTAAAGAATACGAATCTTCGCAGATGAAAAGCGCTATTTCATGGAAAGTAAAAGAACAGTTAAAAATACTCGACTAGATAAAGTAAAAAAACTCGACTGAGAGAACAATTTTAAGTATGACAGTCGATGACAGCAATTATATGAAAGCATTGAACTTACCTTGGTATCGGGCGCTGGCTCAACGAAAATACCGCCGGTGTGGAATTTAATCGCGTTAATGGCATTCTGCTCTATATGCTGTTTCGCCAACTCGATCTCTTTCTTCTTCAGCTCAAACACTACTTGGAACAAGTCTCGCATCGCTATCACCACCTGTTAAACAAATTTTCATTTTTATCACGTATACGATACATCGTAAAATGAACGCAAACTACATTATATGTTCAAAAATAGATTTATGTCTTTGAGACATTTTTACTTTGAAAGTACTTCTGAAAAAGAATCTCAAGGATTTAAATTATCTAATTTTTCAAGGATTTGAATTGTCTAATTTTTCCAGTAATCTTCGTCGAAATTTTGAAAGATGTCATTGTTTAACAGCGATAACAAAATTTATTTCTCGTTAGGTTTTTTTTTACCTATTTTAATCTCAATATTTTATTGTTTTATATTTTTATATTTAAATATCTATTTTAGATATCTTTATATATTTTTATGAGTTTTGTTATAAAAAAAAATATAAGAAAAACAATACATTGTTATATGTATTTTAATTGAAAATTGATTTGCACTTTCAAAAATTCTCAATAGAAAAGAGAAAATTAATTTTTATTAATTAAAAAAGAATAATAATTTTTATTCCTCGAGAATGAAAAATATCGGAGAAATACGAATATTATTCACTTCCTGCGCATAATTTCCGAAAGCCTGCTCCGATCGTTCACCCTCGCCCCTCTGTTTGCCGCGATTTTCTGTGCTGTTAAAACCAGCTTGTCAAACGCGATCGCCGCCGTATATATGGGCGAAGATTACCGGGGTCGTTTACAGGAAGCGAATGCAGAAATTAAACTTGGAAATTGAATGAAGGCCGTAAGATTGTTGAATTAATTTGCCACCTGTCACGCGAGGCTGATTCCATTTTCGCGGCGATGATCGTCACTATTGAATTGAGCGCGAGTTGGGGCCCAACAACTGTGCTCTCTGCGATCGAGAGCGAAAGTCTGCGCGCTCCGTAACAGAGTTAAACATATTCCCCGATTTAACGTGATCAATTATCCGTCGTAAACTTCTATTTGCTGCGTTGCGTTTAATATTCGCGTCTTGCTAAAAGTTGCGAACGTGCTAATGTATTGCGTGAATAACACTATAACGCTAAACAGAACCTTTTGTGCAACGAATGCAAATCTCTTGGACAAGTATTTCTGATTATTTAGAAAGATATTAATAGTACGCGATTATATAATTATTTTATTATTTTATTTTATTTTATTTTATTTTATTTTTTTATTATTTTATTATTTTTTACATTATACCTATATGTACTCACTATCATTTATGTGTAAAAGATACATTTATATGTATATTAAAAAGCGCATACTTAATATCGCTAGAATTAAATTCTATTATTTGATATATCTTCAATATTCTTTCACGGCGTTTTTTTGATTGATTACATTTAAATATATTAGGTATGTGTATTAATTGCGCGCAATCTTCGCTCTTCTTTGATGCAGAAAAAGGAGACGCGGTCAAAGGACCGCGTCGCTTAAATCGCACGATACTTGAGCACAAAAGTGGGATGTACTAGTGGATTTGAATATCAAGAAGTTGCTCGCCGATCCCTTTGAAGGACGAAGTGAGCCGTGGATAATCCGGCAACAATCTCCCACGACGAGATGCGGGGGGGTCGGTCGAATCGAACGCCGTAATGCAATTATTTACATACGCGTCCGGGATTACAGTCGCGCGCCCGGGGTCGATATTGCTTCTCGGATTGGGCAAATATCATTCTAGACTTCACCCGCTGGGGATGGGCTACCTCGCCGCGACGACTCGTTCCCGATAATTGACACACTTTAACCGCGTTTGGCGATGTAGGAACGCGCGTGCACGGCCGCGAGCTTGTAATCGCTCGTGCGTGTTCGAAATCGATCAATTCGATGCCTCCCTTCGCCCCTTGTGTCTTGCAGAATTAGATTTTCGCGTATTTACCGAGAGTGCATGCGATGCAGTCCTTTAAAACCGACGAGTATGTGTGTTCAGAGGTAGATAAGATTTGTTCCAAGAAAAAAAAGAATAATAGTCATTCTATATTTTATGCATCTTTGCATTATATTAGAGACTGGAACAAATATATTTTTGTTGCATATAATGTAGATAAGACAATTACTTGGATGCAAAGATGCAAAGATGGGATTTACCTGGCTTGCCGCTTTATCAGTCTTGATGCCGAAGAACCGATGTCCGGTATCTGGTGAGCCGAAAATATAACCAAAGGCTCTCGAGTCACTCATGTCTTGAGCAATAAATGATATTTTATGCACCGGATGATGATACAGACAGTCCTGCGAAAGACAAGAATATAATCATAAATTATATTCGACATCCAGTATATCAACTACGTGAATAATTTCGCCGATAAACTCACCCCCGTCTTTTCGTCCCTCAAACGAAGCCCGTCTATGCTGACCTGGACGGCGATTCGTTGCTTGTGTTCACCGGCGGCGCGAATCGCCATCTTCAGGTCAGCTAAGGCCGCCTGGCACATCCGGTCACCGCGTGCTTCCGATACCTCCAGAATACCGATCAGTTTCGCCTTGAACGATACGCCCTCCCCAAGAAAACGGGTTGGGTCATTCTTGACTGAAAAGAAAAATATTTTATGAATATTTTATAAAAAAAAATTTATATTATTTACTATTCTAAGGACCATCTTCATGATTGAAAAAATGAATGAAATTAACTGGCAATTAATTGGAAATATAAATTAAAAATAATATCGAACAATTCAAATAGTGCACTGAAAAGAAAATTATAATCAAATTATAATAAAAATTATAACTTGACTAAATATTTATTTTCAACTAATTATAATTTTTTCAATTACAATATTTAAATATTTAAATTAAATAGATGTCATGTTAGATTTAATATGTCATATTTCATTTAAATACTTAAGTATTTCAATAAAAAAAATAATAATTAGTTGAAAATATTTAATCAAGTTTATTTAGTTTAGTTTAAATTTTTGTTCTCAGTGCATGATAATTGAAAAATGATGCCGTTTTTTGATCTTTTGATTAAATTAGTTGTCTTGTTTTATGAAATAGAAAATATCATAATGTATGTATCTCGAATAGAAAATTAAAATTAATAACAATTATAAATAAAAATCTATAAATCTATCTTATAAATAAATCTATTTATATTTCATATTGACATATTGTTAGTGCAATAATGAATCAAGTATATATTTATGTATTTCTTATGTATAACTTATACATATACGTGTCATATTGAGGAAGAAATCTAAATATAAAGTTATTTTAAATTGAAAGATTTAAAAAATCCATGACCCTTGAAGAAGCATTTTATAGCTTCTTTGAATGGTGTCAACAAGTCGTTTTTTGCAAAGCGTTCTCGTTCCACGATGACTAGTTGCCAAAGTAAAGCGAAAGCCCACCAAACAGGAGGAGGTCTCATTGTAATGTCACGACGTGTGGGCCCCGCTCAGCCTCGCGTGAAAGAGGCTCGGATCGAATTATCGTATTTGGAGCCGCGGGGATTCGAGGAGCGATAGGTCCGAATGTATTAAACCGATATCGATCTGTCGTGCACCCAATTTGACCGTCCAGGACTATAAAATGAGAGAACACCGCTCGAATGCCCGACGAGAATGATCTCTTGTCAGTGAAGAAGAGCGTTAAAATTAATAGCTCGGAACGGATGCCGATAATTGAGTCGATACCTATTTACAGTTTATCCGTCATAATAATGCATGTCATTTGTAATTACGTTTTAGAAAGTAATATCGTTGTACAGCATCGCGAAGTATTTGATATCTAGCAAACTTGACATGCATGTTAAAACTTTGCGTTTCAGTTTATAATTAGCGCAAAAGTAATTAACATAAGTTACAATATAATATATTATATAATATAAGTTATAATATAATATATAATATAAATATATTATTGTGAATATTCTTATCATTATTTGCAGGAAATGATTTTGAATGATTTTGATAAATATAGTCAAAACATAAGATGCAAAACATATTTTTTGATAAATATAATCAAAACATAAGATGCAAAACATATTTTGATAAATATAGTCAAATACATAAAAATACGATAAATTGACTAAAAATAATACAAGGAGAGATACCAATCTATCATTTCTCTCCTTCTCTCTCAGCGGGCTTCTCGCTACTCCTACGATTTTAATGACCGAACGCTGCAGGCGCGTTTGTTCTCGTCGGTTTCAAGTGGAAAACGCCAACTGTCGATACTCGATATGCATATTCGGTATACCGATTCATCGAGACTCCTTCACGCGCTCCGGGTTCCTTCCTTTTCTCCTTGTTTTCTGCGCCAGATGCGTCCTGCATTGCACTTATATCCCTCACCTCTATTTCACAACAATTATTATTGCGGTATGAAACACGCAACAATAAAGCAATCAAACGAAGCGAGACTCGAATCTTTGTATCGTCGCGAAAGAATTTTTACAAAGAGACAATAAATTCCTCGCACATATTGTTGTTAAAAAGAAATTCGTTTCAAAGAGATTCTTTCAATTTTTTTCAAAGATTGATATACATTTCTAAATTTCTTATTTAATTGCATATTTTTATTATCTTTTTGTTTGCTTCAATAATTATAAATTCTGTCAATTTCTAAAGTCTATATGCCTGCAATTTGCACATTCTGTATAGTACATTGTGCAATGAGATACGCAATAATGGAGCACTCAAACGTAACGGGGAACTTTGTATCATCACGTGAAAAAATTTATCACTATAAACTAAAATCACCTTTGACATTTTCTTTAAAAAAAATCGGATCGAAAAATCGGATCTGATTCAGCATTTAATTTATTTCTAGATGTATATATTTTATAAGATAAATATAATAATAATCATCATTCGGATAAGATAAATATCATAATAATAATCATCCGAATGTACATATTTTATAAGATAAATATAATAATAATCATAAACTGCTGCAACATCATAAATGTTGCAAAAATAACAGTTTATGCAATCAGAGGAAATACAGAATGATAAATTGTTATCACTGACGTGATCCGAAAGTTGATTTATAAAAATATACA
This sequence comes from Camponotus floridanus, assembly GCF_003227725.1. Classification (NCBI taxonomy): domain Eukaryota; kingdom Metazoa; phylum Arthropoda; class Insecta; order Hymenoptera; family Formicidae; genus Camponotus; species Camponotus floridanus. Next base: position 4,373,979 of record NW_020229769.1, on the reverse strand, counting down.
TATTAATAATGACTTGCATTTTCTCGCAATTCATTTAGTGCCACATTTCCATTTTCATTTCTCATTGGAAACACAATCAATATCTCATATGTAATAATACTCTCATATTGCACAATTCATAATTACTAAAATGTCTCTAATTATATTAATGAAAATATGAAATTGACATATATTTCTCTCTAAAAACGAACAATATGCTCTTGTTATAAATCGCGTATAAAATTATCTGTAACTTTTTTTTTACGAGATCTCTTCTTTACAACGCTTCTTGAAGCTTCGTTAAAATAATTAACATTTAATCGAGTAAGGAGATAAATGCATTTTCGTGCTGTCCTGTAAAAATTCAGTAGTAATCTCGAACACGCGCACGACACAGCTGTCGACATCTTATGGAAACGCGGGCAGCCGATGGTCTTGCTCGAACGATAATGTTCTCACGAGGGAGACTTTCGCTTTTCGCGCGAGCGAATTCGCCAGCCTACCAGGCTGATGAGAGGCTCATTTTTCGCGACCTTCGTTTCGTGTGCGTCACACACGAGATGCGTCAGTCAATGCGTCGAATTGCGTAGCGAAATCTCCCGTGCGAGACGCAACGCGGCTCGTTCCCTTCGCTAACGTGGAAGCCATATTACGCGGCCCTAACCACCCCTAATGTATCTACAGGGTGGTACCAGAAACGCCGTCAACCCCCGACTCGTCGTCGGGAGAGAAAACAACGGGAGACGCTGCAAAATTTGTATCCCGAGGGAAAAATCCTCGGGAAAATCGCGAATTCCTCTAACGTAGAAGCCTCGCCGCGATAGAAGTCGGAGCGAATCGCTCTACTCACATTTGCACGGACTGTTTTTTTTCCGTAAGGTCTGCATCGGTGGTCCCGCGTAGACGACGACGACAAAACCCCGAAGAACGGCACAGGGGACAACGACAATTTTTCCCTATCTTTCTCCTCGTCCGCGTCTCTCACCCTCCCCCTCTCTCTCGTAGAGCCGGTCTCCCTGCCTCGAGGTGCACCCTCGTAGGTCGGCACAGTCGGGGATACGATCCTCAGCACGGACACATGTCGTAGACAATCGGTCTCGCTCTGTCTCTCTCCCTCTCTCTCTCTCTCTCTCTCTCTCTTTCCACCCCGCGCGCTCCCTCACTCGATCCCTCTCTCTCTCTCACACACGCGCACGCACTCTCGTTCTCCGTCCTCCTCTCGCACGGTCTCCCCCAACCGGTGTCGCACCCCTCCGCGCTGTGTATATTTCCCGTGAGCCGAGAACGCGTAAGCGCTCGAGACTGGCGGCGCGTATATCACGCGTACGCGGTGCGTCGACGTACTCGGTATGCTCGGAACACACGCACCGCCTATCCCACGCATGCAGCGCGACGCATCTGGCGGCCAACACCAGGACGGGACGAGCAGGATCGCGAGGACGCTCCGCGCGCCGCTGCCTGCCACCGGGGACACGGTTCCGCGCGCGCGGCGGCGAGCGCGTGTATCCGCGCGCGCGACGTAAAAACGCGGAGGAAGTGACAGCTGCCTCCACCGCCACCGCCACCGCCACCATCGGTACGGGTTGCCCATGCTCTTATTGATCAATAATATACCGCCACCGCCGCCGCCGCCGCGGCCTGCTTGTCTGCCAGCCTAGTACTCGACGTTGTTGCTCCGGGCCGCTCCGGCTCGCACGCTTCTCCACGACCGATTTCGCTTGTATTTTTCCGAGCGAAAATGTTCCGACGTTTGCTCTCCTTTGCGCCGACTTCGAGATGCATTTTTCGTTTTAATGGATCCTTAATTAAAATCCGATGTCACTTGTCTGTTTCTTATCGTTCGATAATATGTAGCTATGAATAAGAAGAAATCGTAGTCATGGTTCCTGGCTAATTTGGAGTACATTCCAAGAAAGTATTTCGAAACTTAAGCCACAAATTAATATTTTGATTTGAGAACTTCCTTCTTTTTTATGGAAATATTTAGTTGAATTTGCAGAAAAGAGCGATTTAGTTGAATTTTTGCAAAAAATGGACGCGCGGAAAATTTGTAAATATATGGGTCTCCGAATGTGCCACAGACTTTTGTAATCGGCATGCAAAATTTTATTGGTCCAATAGAGTTAATGTTTTAAAACAGCTGTTTCTCCTTTAATATCTTGTTATCTTGTTTAGATATCTTTGTTGTGCGAGATTATTCGGAGCACGGTTTTATTTCCGGAATATATTTATCATGTAAACATGCATTTCTTGGAAATCCTTTATTAAATCGAACATTCTTTTCATCGAAAGACTTTCGCTTTCTCGACTTTCTCTCTATTAAACACTATTTACACTTTGTGTGCGCGCGATACATAAGATTGTGAAGATTTAATCCATTTATTCGGCTTTTTTTTCTCTCTTAAAATTATTTTTAATGATTTTTTTAAAACTTCCAGCAAAGTGTCTAAAACATTTTTCTACAAAATAGATAAACCGAAAAAATTTGCAGTTTTATTTTAGTGTTATAAAAGAGAGAATGTTCTTTTGTTAAGTTTTATGCGTAAATTAAATATTTTAATTGCAATGTTTGTCCTAATAGAATTTTTTATTATTCTAATTTTATAAATATTTTTAATTGATGAAGTATTAATTTTTTTAATCATATTAATAATTTTTCTTTAAACCATTCGTAATATGTATAATATTATAGATTTTTAAAAATATCACCTATCATGTGTTAATAATATAGCGTACTTTGATAAGGTACACAAGATATTCCCTTATCTACAGTGAATAGCAAAGTACTCTATAAAAACTCATAGCAATTTCAAACTGTGTGATAAGTTTTACAATGTATTAAAAAAAATCATTAAAAGAATTCGACTTTTGATATTAATATGAAAGTTTGAAAAAAATTTAAAAGAAAAAACTTGAAAAGTTAAATTTTACAATTACACATTTTTTAAACAATCTTAAAAAGCTACTCTAAAAAAATAAAACACTAAAAAAATTATATAACATTACATTATTTTTATACGGAATCGTGATGTCAAAATTCGATATCAGCTTTATTGCCAGGTCGTCGCTTGCGACATTTTTTTTCGTATTTATTATTTATTAATCCGCGTTTAATTTAAATTTGTTTTGTAATTGGGTGCTGTATCTTACATTCCTTTCTCTTGTATCGTGTTTTCAAACCGCGTTCAAACATTCACCGATTTGTTGCGCTCGCGCATCAATTAATCGACTCGAGCTGGTGGATCGAATTCTTGAAAAGCATGCCAATGAATCTCGCAGCCCAAAGGGATTTCGTATAAAAGCAAAGGCGGTCCCGAGTGGCGGATCTGTCCATCGAGCTCGATCCACCTGTCTCTGTGTGAAAATCCCGATGCACCAATTAAATCCGATACGTTTGATAGGTATCTCTTCATAATTAATTCATCGCATTCATCTCTTACAGTAAACTGTCTGTTATGTATTGTAATAAAAATTTTTTGAGCATTGTTGAACAATTACTACATTTTGTCGCCTTTTATATCTATCATCTAATCGCGTTATTGTCGTCACGTTTAATTCGCGAATACTTTTTATATTAGCATTAATTTGTATAGTTAATTTTACGATTCATTCTTTTATGATTCATTTTGAATTTATCGAGACGCGCAAACAAGAATGTTTTATGTCTTTCAAAATAACAAGTTTCTTCTTTTGAGTTTGAAAATTGCGAGTCGAAAGATTTCGTTCTTTCGAATCCTTAATCCAGTTGAAAGAGAGCGAAAATTCGCTTCAATTAGTACGTCTTGAAAAGAAACGAGTAATCATTTATCGATTCGATCGTGTCACTGATAAATTGCGCAAAATCCCTAATGAAGCTCTCGCGCATTAAGGCTTCCAAATAGGAAGAACCGCGGTAAGGACTCGGCTTAAATAGAGGCTTAAAGCGAGGAAAATTGGCGCGTGCCAACCACGAGTCGCAAGTCAAGGCGCGCGATTGAACAGTGGCGTAGCGATTTCTGATTTCAAGATATCTTTTGAGAGTCATGACTGAGAGTCATCTCCGAATCATGCATAAAATTCATAAAATAAAACGATTCGTTTCGGCAGAAATTAAAACTACGAATAAATTGCAGATAATGCAACATTCCATTAGGCAAAATTCTCAGACAAGATTGCATCTTTGCAAATTTCTCTTTTTGCTATTATACAGTTATGTAATCTGATTTGTACTATTCTAATTCATTTAAAATTTTTATTCTCTAAGCAAGTATAAAAATTAAAAATCATTGCGATTTGGTGAAGAAGAAGAAAAATACTGGCTAAGAAGTAAATATAATGAGACGTAAATGATGAAATCAAATTTATTAAAAGAAATTTCGATCAAATATATCAAACGATTGTTCTAATTTTAGTAAACTTCTTTTATCACAATTACTCGGTTATTAAACGCGATAAATATAACGCTATTATATGCATATCACACACGACATTAATCCAATTTAATAAATCGTGTCAATTAATGATTAAAATATATGACTTGGGGAAAGTCACTGACTGACCTTACGGAAATTTACAGAATGATCCGTCCTGTTTATTCAATTCAGAGCACAAGATTTAGCTCCGAATATTAAACCGAATTACAATCTGCGAGTAATTATATCGACAATTTATATGAAAATCAATTAACTATTTAAAAAAAGCAAAGAGAAAGAATTAACATGTTTTGGAGTAAATTCGCTTAAAGATTAAGATCACAATTTATTGAAAAATTTTCTCGCAAATACAAAAAAATCTCAAATAAATCCATACTGTTCATACGTAAGTTCAATCAAGTCGATCGATTTGCTTCACGAATTATGTAATCAGAATAGAATCGCGGGTTATTTTAAATAAAAAATTAAAAAAGAAACACGAGAAAGTGTGATTGAATAAATCCGAAATGACACTCTGCTCTTTGAGATTAAATATCGCCCACTAAGCGTTTCGGCGCGGTGTGACGAGCGGCGGGAGAGGGAGGGGGCGGGAGGTGGCGCGCGGCGCGGAAGCGCGCGAGACTACAAGACCTCTCAGTTCGCGTACGGCCGCCGCGGTGACAGGACGTGTTCTCTGCGCGTGTCTGCCCGTGGGAAAGAGAGAGAAAGAGAGAGATTCGTCCCTTGATCTATCCCACCGTGTCGCCTGCTCGTTCTCCCCGTTTCAGCTTTAATTTGCCCACGCGGATGTCAAATGATGTCAGTCATGATCACCATTGAAACGCGATACCTCCTGCCAAGCATTCTCTTATGCACCCTCGTGGTCACGGCGTACGCCAGGTCCTGGGGTAAGTTTATGAGAGAGATATATGACAGACACGTGTGGAATAGCGTTCGCTAAATTCGGTCATTCTTAATGACCGCCGGTGAGCGGCCCGATTGTGCCGGAGGGTCGCGCACGGGGTCAGGCATCGCGACACATAGACACACCGGTGGCCGTCCGTGTCCGTGTGCCTGTCCATGTGTCGCGTGTTGGTGCACGAGCGCCGACTCCATTCAGAGACGGCTGCCCGTCACGTACGCCACTCTTTGCGCTTGCAGTTTTTTTTCGCGCGCATCTCATCACGTACGAAAGCTGAATGAAACGTCACGGCGAGCGGCGTCTCACGGCGTCATCAAACGTCGCCGAATGTCCGTCCGTCGAGATTTATCGCCCTCGACCGCCCGCACGCCTGAATTTATGTAACGAATGTCAGCTGTCAAGGGTGACGATCGCGCGCGCATACGCATCGCACACACGTAGCACACGCATACTTCAATGGGAAACGAGAACAGGCGGGTCGCGAAATTCGAGAAATCCATCGGAGAAACGTGCACGTCCCTCCACGATGCCGGAAATCTTAAAAATTTGCATCTAGAGGCTATTATGTGGCGGTCACGTCTAAGGTCGCGCGGTGACAAAACTTGCGATACGCGCGTTTCCGCGGTGCGTGCGTATAAACGAACTTATATGACCTTATCGTTTGTGACGAAAAAAATACGAGACTATTGACACTTCGAATCAGTTCCTGTTGATATCTCGAGTCAATTCCCTTACACAGCGCATGAGAAAAAAGAGACAGATGGAGAAAGAGAGCGTATATAATCAAGAAATCAATTGAGACGCTTAAAATGCGCAGCCAGTAGTTGGTTTCCGTCTTGATTATCACGCATCTTAATTATGTAATCGATACACAATATGCAATCGAGATGTTGACGTTAATTACTACGCTTTGGGAAAGCCATTAGTCAAAGATCAAAGCTTGATATGTAGAACACGATAACGAATAATAATATATGTATAATCGGGGAAAGAACTGTTTCTCTATCGGCGCAATATGTTGGATAATCTTAAAATTTTTTAATATTGATTTACATTACACATGCAAATATTTATAATTGCATGATGCAAATCAATACTATAAATTGAAATCATCAAACTATCGCATAAATATTTATATTTATGCGATAGTTTGAATTATTCAGCAAAGAGTTAGAAGTATAACACATAACCATCTCGTAAACGTATGACTGATTTAAATAGAAGCACCAAAAAAAAATCTACATCACAAAATATGTACTTTAATCACTATACAATTTTTAAATGTGCCGCATGCATGAATAATATTATAATAGAAATCAATATTACAAAATTATACATGTGTAAAAGTACATGAAAAGATTGTCGAAACCTTTAAAAGAACTTTGAAAAGAAATAAGAACTGAAATTCTTCGCATCGCAATGATCAAGCTTTTATTTATGATATTTAATTTAATCGACCTAGGCAAATATTTTGAAATAGATATGAAAAACTTTCAGACCAAAATTGTTCGAAGAGGGGCATAAGATAATATTATTGGTTTGACCTTAGATAATCATTTGATGTCATTCACGTGAAGATTACTTTCTTAAATGGAACCCTTTATTTTTTATTACATATTCTTGTAACTTATCTCGTAAAATACTGATTTCTCATTGATCTTATCTCAATATTTTTATGTACAAAATATAAGATAAGAGAAATCAATTGGTTGTAAAGAAAACACATAATTGTTTTTTTTTAAATGTGTAACTGTTAATTCAAATATTTTTTACGAAATATTTTATAGTTTATATACAATTAAAAAATTATTTTAAGCCTCATAATTCGGAAAGTACTTAATGAAAAATAATTTAATTGTTTTGGAAATCTCTCGAAATAAATTACAAGAATATATATGAAAAATGAATATATATGAAAAATGAATATATATGAAAATGAATATATATGAAAATGAATATATATGAAAAGTAAGGGAGGGGGATTCCATTTATGAAATTGAAAATAACTTTCACTTGACCATCAAATGATTAGTCAAAGTCAAATCAATAATAGCATTTTATATCCCCTTTTAAACCAAATAACTTTTGCTTTTCCGTTTCTTTTATATTTTCAAGATACTTACTTGGGGCGAAACATTCTGCGAATCACGTGAACGATCGTGACAAATCGCGTGTCACGATCGCGTGAAAACGTGTGAATAAGATAGCGCGAACTCAATTTTCACAAATTTGTCTTCGCATCTTTCTTGCGTTTATTTTGTTGGAAAAGATAGTGTTTCTTTTTTTCTTACGTAAATATGTTGCTCACAAAAAAGTTTCGTTTTCAGTTAAAGTGTGCGTCGTGTAAACAGTTTTATATCGTAGAAATTGTAAAAAGATCGACTGATGATTATTTATCACGACGATATTTAAATCATCTTGCGACAAAATTTTTTTTCGATTTTGTTGTAAACATAAAAAGATGTACTATATAATGTCTAAGTTTAACTAATAATATTTTATCACAATTTCCAATGCGTTATCATATTCCACTTAACGGAACAAGTGATATAAAGATATAATTCAGATAATGTATAAAGATATAATTCAGATAAGAATACTAGAAGATATTTTTGCGCTGGAAGGAGATACATTGTTGCAACTCTCATCTGATCGAATAAATAATACAGATGTTGAACAAATTGATTTACATTAAAGTTTGACCGATTTTTATCATGTTCGTTACGCATAATGCACAACAAATCATCGTAAAAATATCTGTCTAATCATTACTTAATTTTAATTATATATATATATATATATATATATATATATATAATTAAATATTATATATATATATGTATATATGTATATTAATCTCACATAGAACGAATTCATACATGACATTATTTATAAACTTAAAATATATTAAATTTTTTTGCAAAAAATTGCAAAAAATATACCTTTTTTATTTCAAGAAACATGAAAAAATAGCATCTGCCTAATGTTAATAAAATGCAATATTGCACATAACATGTTTTGACGTCAGCTATTCAAATACACGTTCTATCATAGCCGTGACTCGATAAATAAATTATTCAACACTGTGATAGATTGCTAGAATGTATCACGATAACTGATCGCAATATGATCCTGATAGTTTTTTGTGTATCTGCTTGCGAGCAATCATGGCAAAAGAAAAAAGAATCAGATAACGCTGCTGTTAAAAAATATGAATATATCTAATTGGATAATTGATCGCATTGAATTATATTGACGGGATAATCTTGTATTCTGATGTATACAAGCGGCACAAATTAAAATATTTCCTCCATCAGAAATTCCCGCGATGCTCGCGCGTATGTCGACTCGTCGCAATCATAGTGTTTCTTAGATTATAGCTTAAAGATCGGCAGACCGTAAATGTGCTTCGTAACGCAGAAAATATATTTTGACTAAGCAAAAATTTGCAGCTAAGATACTTTATCGCACAGCGCGCTTATATAAATACAACAAAATAGTTTATCTTACTCATTAATCGTTACTATCTAATCATTACTATCGATTATGCATATTTTATTCAGTTCAATTTATCTCTTTCTATTTCATTAGGAATCTATTTGTAGAAGTTTCTAGTCTACGAATACATTAACATACTCTAGTTAAAAACAGTATGTATCCTCATATTCAGTATGCAATACTAAATAAAACTGAAAATATATTAAAAATCAATTCTTTTCTGTAAGATATAAATTTCATTCCGTGTTATTAAATTGTCTAAAAATTTAATCATAAAGATTGAAAGAATACATTATATTAAAACATAATTTTAATTGTGAAAATAATGGAATATATCGATTTACAATAAATAGATCAAAATATAAATATCGCGGAAAACATCACAAATTCTCAAGTGACGCGACGTGCGACCGTAGCTTCTCTAGAGATGGTGCAAAAATTTCATTGCCAAGAATTAAAGATAGTATGTCTTTTTGATAAATATCATTGATAATCTCGAGTGTTGCTAGCTATGTGATTTTGTAACGAATTATATTGTTTTCCAACTAATCGATAAAGAAACGACTTTAGAGATTAGGATACGATCTTCCTCTGTATTCGTGAAGCACGTATTCGTGAAAGCTGAAAACTATGTAATACTAAAAAAATTATAATTATTTTCTTTTTAATTTATAAAAATTTAATTATCGTATAATTATTTATTAACACAGAATATTTCGCATTACACTAAATATTTTCAGATAGCATTACTAATTTTTTGTTATTTAAAACGGTCAACTAAAACCAGATTCTAAATTGTTCTTTAACGGTTCTCTGACCATTCTCTTCTTTTTGCAGACTTGGCCGTGGTGATCGGCAGCGAAATCGACTTTTTCGCGCGGAACGGTACGCTCATGGGTCAATCTAACATCGCAGAAGCCGTCGCCCTGGCCGGAGTAACATATGACGATGCTACTCGAACGATGTATTTGTCCGACAAATTAAACAACGTGTCCCCCATATTTAGTAACGATCTCACGCAGAAGAATTTCAGTTTTACTCCCTTGCTCAAGAGTAAGTATAGAGAGATAACGTGTAAATTGATTCGCAAATATTTTAGAAATTATAAACATTGATTAATCTTCTCTCTTTACCGATAAATTACAAAAAAAGATTCAACATTGGAATACAGATAAAACAGAAAAAATAAGAGATAGAAGAAAATATACATAAAATTATATCAAAGAAAAATACGGACATTCAGAATGCGATTCTTATATCTAAATGAATGTCAATGAAGGACTTTTGCTTGATAAACAATGATCTTGTAGAATGAGAAACAAACAAAACTCCCTTGTAACGGATTTCATAAAGATAATTCAATTATAAATCGGTTTTATTGATGAACAATCACTGACATACTTACATTAGGTCATAGGTCGAAAAAATTCTTCGCATCATTTTCTTCACACATTATTATCAACAATTGTTTACGCAGATATCGCAATTCCTTGGACATATTTCCTCGTTGTCGAAAAGAACATAATCTTTTTTTTAAAATGCGAATTGCGATTATTGCGAAAATACAAATTGTAGATATACTGCAATAAAAATATTTTATGTATATTTTTTTCTTTGGAAATCTCTTGCGAAGAATGAAATCGAGATAAACATTTATCATGAAATTTATTACGACGTAACATAAATTGTGTATAAATAAATTGTATAGAAGAGGATAAAATGCACATCATGGGGATGGTTTTCGACCTTTCGACGCGCACTTTATTCTGGAGCGACAGTGAAAAGGACATCATTGCAAAGATGCACGTGCCGTTAGACGGCAAACCGAGTAATCCTGTCATTGTGCACAATTTGACTTCGAACAGTCCAAACAGCATCGCTCTCGACGTGTGTAATAGGTGCATAATTTATGATTATTTATACTTTATGGAGATTTCTTTTCTCATTGTATTTGTACAATCTAAAAATGCTAAATTAAAAGCATTAAAACCCTGGTAGAAATTTTCGGACGCTTGTATGACACTGGCTAGGATATTGCCACTTAAGGAGCATGACACGCTTGTAAACGCCATCCGCGAATCGTCACGTTTTGCCCATTGGCAACTTTGCACAACTTTGAAATGGATTTTGTGTGGTATTGACATGGCAGTAGCATGGCCCCATTAAGGTATTATTATGCAGTTATGGAATTACTATATATATATGCGTAACACTGCTGTACAAAAACTACTATTTGACTATTGATGAAAAACTTCTCACACAACACCAAGTCGTCTAAAAATATTGCTAAAACTGAACATATTTTGTTAAAGACATTTTTTAATGATATCGTTAAATTGAAACGAAAAAAATGACTAAAAACGCAGAGCATTCTGCGCAGCACATGTATGTGAATCTCTGATTGTGTGCCGTAACGTTTTTTTCTAATACTACTGTTCGTAAAAGGAAAAAAATATATTTTAGATTTGTATGTGTGTGTTAGTAAAGTGTATAATTTACCTTTATGTATATTTCATGATAAAAAATTTAATACGAGTTCTGTTAAGTCTGATAATGCAAGCGAAGAAACAAACACGTGGCTACATACTATTGTGTCTTTTTTATCTTTTTCAACAAAGCGAAAAGATGTTTTTACAGATATCGTTTCATCGAAAAAATAATTTTAAAAAAGACATGTTTTTCCTATCTTAGTATAATATGCTGCGTGGGTTATTAAACTCTACTGATTTTCATATCAATAGTTGAAACGATTTTCATTTCAATAGTTTGTAACAATGTAAATCTCAGCAGCACTTGATGTGGCGCAAGATGGACCACATCAGAAGCTCAGTCAAATTTAGATTTACACTCATTTAATTTCATAGTAATCTTACGCCAGGCGTAGAGCATGACTCTGATGTGGATCTTTTCAGTTTTTAAAAATAAGGTTGTAACGTGGCAACCTTACATGGCATTGACAAGTGTTATGGTAATTTCTACCAGGGAATAAAAATCATAAATTATAATTAAAACATTTCTATAATATACGTCATTGATTTTCTATTAATTTTGCCATATTTGGAATCTCATGTCTGATTTTTGAAAGTCAATTTATAAACATATCACAAATAAAGCAATAAAAGAAACGAAAAGAAGCAACGTGCATATAAAAAGATATCATATAGATAGCTTTCGTAGCAATTCCCAATAAATTCACTGTGCATTGTCAGCGAATGCTGAAGTTAAAAAAAATAAAAACACAGCTGAAAATGAGCCTAAGAAGCGTAAGATGAGTTATCATTCGAACATTTCGATTACTTACTATTTTGCATTGTGAATGCAATTTTTTATGTAAGAAGATATTCCTCTAAGTTTTAATGTTTTATATATCATACATAAAAATATATAAAAAACAAAAATGTTTCTAAAAAATAATTGCAATAGAAAAAATTTTGTTTAGAAATAATTTTTCAAAAGTGCACATTTTTTTAGATATTTTCAAAAATGCGTGCACACGCGCATGTGTATGTTGAAAATAGTTAAATTAATATATAAATTATTAAGATACATATATATGTATATTCGAAACATATATTTGCTGTGCGCTTTGCTTCAAATTGTTTCACCATCGAGATTATCTTGAAAAAAAAATAAATAAAAGATCGATAATAATCGCAAGTCCGATGATTTTTTTAGGCGCATATACTGGACGAATAATAATAGAGTAAATCCCAGTATCGAGTATTCTAATCTCGACGGGAGCAATCGGACAATCATCTTCAAGGGACAGAGCGAGATATACGAGCCTCGGGGGGTGGCAATCGACCACGCGGAGCGGAAGTTGTATTGGATCAATGACGTTGAAGGAATTCGTTTTAAAATCGAGCGCAGTAACTTGGACGGCAGCGAGCGGGAAGTGTTGTTCAACAACAAGCATCAGCAACCGGCTTATTTGGCGGTGGACAGCGAGTCAATATACTGGTCCGATTGGGTGCACAAGGCGATTTGGACCATGCCTAAAAATATCAAACCCGGTGATTCTCCGACTATATTTAAATCGTTCGATTCATGGATTGATGCCGATCCCAACGGTATCGTTACGCGCGATAACGTCGGCAAGATCGATTGCGTGACTGTTGCATCGATGATGGAGAAGAAAAGGGCGAATTTGTCAAGACATTTTCCACAACCGTTAAACGAGACATTCAATAATTTAACTACCAGCACGGAGGAATCGGATTTGACCACCGAGAGCTCCAAATACTGCCTAAACGGCCATTTGAATGAAACAGACAACACGTGCCATTGCAAACCAGGGTAAGTGATAACAGCATGTAGATTTAATATATTTAACAACACGATACACTAGAAAAGAACGATTAAGAGCCACCGCGGATGGTAGTGCGTAATTTTTTTTTTTTTTTTTTTTTTTTTAATTACGCACTACCATCTGCGGTGGCTCTTAATCGTTCTTTTCTAGTGTATCGTGTTGTTAAATTCATAAAGAGCCTAATTCTTTATCAATTTATTAATTTATTACATTTAATATAGCATTAAGTTATTAGAATAAATATGTTATCATATATAAATTAAAGATGTACTTTTTATATTACAATAGACTTTTATATTAAAATAAAGGTAGAAATCCTATAGCATATACTTTTAAGATTGATTAAAACAATTAGATATTTCCACAGTAGTATTGTTGCTAATAATTCGAAAAAGTGCATAAAATCCTTGCAGATTCACTGGACGCTTTTGTGAAATTTCGATTTGCTACAATTACTGCCTTCGTGGTAAATGCATCATAAATCATCGCGGACGTCCCGAGTGTGAATGTACAGACACGTTTAGAGGCACCCGATGCGAGAAGGATGTTTGCGACGATTATTGCCTATTTGATGGCAAGTGCTCCGTCCAAAATGGAAAGCCGTTCTGTAGCTGTAAATATTCCAAAGGATCTCGATGCGAAGAGCCGAATAACATCGCGGAGATCTGCGCAATCTATTGCGCGAGCAATCGCAACGAATCATCTAACATAATGTGCAGGTATACGAATGTTTCGTTAAAAAACAAAATTTCGTACATTACAATCAATTGATAATTGTTAATTCCATGCGTGATATTTTAAATAAATAAATATATATATATATATTTATTTATTTATTTATTGTTTTAAAATTATACATGTACTCACAATTTTTGTGAACAATAATATAATTTCTTAATAAAAATTTCTTAATATTTTCTTGTTATTTTTAAGATATAATTGCGTATAAAATTTTTATATTCTGTTTCGCGAATTATTTGTATTTAATTTGATAATTTTATATTAAATATTATTAAATATCGAAAATATCACGCATGGAATTAACAATTATCAATTGATTGTAATGTACGAAATTTTGTTTTTTAACGTAAAATTTTGTTTTTACACACACACACACACACACACACACACACACACACACACACACACACACACATATATATATATATATATATATATGTAATATGTGCAAATATCAATGTCATCTTGTATAAACAGGTGTATGGACTCGAATCAAACGGCCGAGAGAATTACGCTTAACGACGATTTCCAAAGCACCACTTTGCTACCGATATTTGCAGCCCTTACTACTATACTTCTTATAGTGATCGCCGGACTTTGTTATTATGTGAATAAATTACAAAGACGACCGCGTATCAAGAGGCATTATGTGGTCAGCAAAGGCGTGATGCCACTTACATCTCGACCAGAAATACCAGATAATCAGTGTGAAATTACTATCGAAAATTGCTGCAATATGAATATCTGCGAAACTGTGAGTGAAATGTCATCTAAATAACACCATTCGAAGACGATAACAGATTATCATGTCAACTTCGCTGACACTAAAGAAACTTAAGTCCGAATCTCGCATCATTTTTACACATCACGCTCGAACTTTGCCTTGAACACAAAACCATCTCTTCATAATCACATCTCTCATACTCTTATAATCATATATATATAAATATATATATATATGATTATAAAATATATATATATATATATATATATATGATTATAATATATATATATATATATATATACATATATATATATATATATATATATATACAATGATTTACTAAAAAAAATTTTTTGCTCCAGTTGCAAAACATGCGATCGCATGATTTAAATCATGTATTAACTCCGAATTTAAATAATTAAATATTTATTATTATTGCTTTCACTTGAAGTTATTCACTTGATCTTTTATATTTTTAGTATTTAGTAAATCTTTTATATTTTTAGTATTTAGTAAATCTTTTAGTATTCATAGAATCTTTTCTTTTAGTATTCGTAGAAGACATTAAAATTAATTTATATATATAAATATTTTATTTTTAAAGAAAAAAAGAAACGCAATATTGGCATTTATGTCGCAATGTTGGCATTAAAAGAGCGTTTTTTAAATGATTGTTCTCGATTACAGAGTATTGCATTAGTGTTATTTGTAATTAATATTTTTTAATTATTTAGTTATTTAAACAATTTCTTTCAATATTTTATAGGTGAAAGGTATAGTTAATTTAAAAAATAAATAACACCAGAAATTATTCTTTTAAACATAGATCTTTCATTAGACGCGCGATAGATTTTATATTACGTCATGTATACTGCACTGTTGTTTTTGTATTTGATTTTATATAATCATTTTTTAATCAATTTTATCAGTTTCATGCATTTTTTCGCGCCAATCGCAAGTATTTTTACATCGTAAATATGTGACTGCCATCATCTTGCATATAATCAGAGAGAATATCAAATTATTTTTATAGTTTTACTCTATCATTTTATTCAATTCTATACTTACAGAATTGAAAGATAGAAAATTTAGAGATATCTGTATGTAATATATTTATATTTACATACAGATATCTCAATTTATATTTCCTGAGAAAAGACAGTATTAATCATTCTGTTATCTGAATAAAAAGAGGGCCAAAGTTAGGCCATCTTATCTTCGACAGTTTTGTAAGCGTTATTAATATGTTCACGCATAGATTGCAATTGTGTGTGCAATGTCAACAATCAAATTAAAATTGATCGATTAATCTGTGTGTTCATTACATTTTCTTCTAGCAGTCAATTAAATGAGATCCGTGATGACTTATTATATGCGATAATGTCAACTACATTTTTGTTTTTGCGTATAAATCAAAGGCCCGATACATATGTTTGTTAATGAAAAACAAACTAGACGATTATTAAGAATAAGACTTCCTACAAAGACATCTGTAGTGCTCTGAGAATAAATATGTTTTATATTTTATAATTATTTTTATGATTTGTCAATTCGAACTTGGCAAAAAAGCATTTCAACATTGGAATATTTTTAAATTCGTTCAATTTCAGATAGAAGCGCAACAATTATTTCGTCAATTTTACAAAACAAAAAATCCGGCAGTTATAAAATAGATAATAGAACAATTTCGTTCTCTTTTGCAGCCGTGTTTCGAACCGAAATTACGAACCGAGGTGCCAAGAAGCAATAATACCAAAAAAGAAGAGAAGAATTCCTTGTTGGATAATATGGAGAATAATTCATGCTAGCACAGACTACTCATCTCGTCTCGTCGTATGAAATGGCGAAAATTCTACACGAACTCTGCGCCGCGCCGGAGATATCGTATTCTCGGAATTGTTCCATGTCTGTACATATTACGGCGGTGAATTTTAGTATTGTTGTTAAGTTTGGAAACATCCGTGTTTACGGGATACGCGCTATGTTAGCAATTGATTTTGCTCTTGAAAAATGAAGCCAAAGGTCTTTTTAGAAAGTCCTATTTCTTAGTACGTCATATATGTTAGGGCTGTGTTTTAGAATCATTTTCTCGCTTAATAGTCATTTAATTCATTATTGATCTTGTTAGATGCTTATTCTAGGAGATGCAAAACGCGAACTAGCTTTACGTTTTACCAAATCTGCCAAACGCAAACGCTCGTGACTGCACCCAAACAATATCGAATTTTCAGATAAAGAAATATATATTTATGGAGATATCCATAATGACAAATTTAATAATAATATTAAATACAATTTCTCCATTATTAAAATCTATATAACATATATAATAGTGTTAAAATGATTTTAAGTAACAAATTTTAAGTAATGAGATTTATGAGTGACAAAATATATATGTATATAGATTTTTAACAAAAACTTGCAGAGAGTTCTCGTAAAATTATCACTTGCTTAAAGTAAAAAAGAAAAGGCATACTTGTGTCATACTTCGAGCAAACAAAAGACGCGCAATATCTAAGAATCTTTTTCCAAATTACGTTCCAAAACATAAGTAACCGACGAAATTTTATTCGGCAGTTCCGAAATTCTTTTAAATCTTTCCGATTGATTCGAATCGAATAAAATTTTCCTCTTATGTTTTGGAACGTAATCCTATAATATATCAGTACCTGCCAAACAATATATTCAAGCTCTCTAATATGAAAAGATCCCTAAATACTTTTTTATATATTTTCACATTTTATTGTATTCATTTTACTTATTTCTCCAATATCGAGCTGAAACAAATTGAAGAGAAAAAATAAAAAAGTACAGTTATTGCAGTCACGGGGTGCGCAAAAGTTGCCTTAAGCGGTAATTCTAATCGTTGCTCAAAGTACTATTGAGTACATTCCTGAAGAAAATTTAGATCGCAATGTGACGTCACAAATATAAGTAGTTGTCATTTTCTGACTGAACCATTTGTCATCGGGCTTTAGATGCAAGTTTATGTAACGGAATTATATCATTGATTTAGTCATTACATCAGGATGACATAATTGCCTCGTCATTCTTAGTCTAATTTGGCGCACATTCATATACGATCGTGCGAAAACTTTTAATATCAAGCGCTTCTAATTTTTAATTAACGAATTCTCATTTCGTTTATACTTTCGTAACCATGTTCTACCTTTTTTCTTCGATGAGTGCAATAGATAGATATAACTCGAGTTGAATCGTGCTTTGGAACGCATCGAAATATCTTCAATGCGAATCCATACCATGATATAAATGGTAATTTAACTTGAGGGTCGTTATCACTACATTTATGATAGTGTAAATTTATATCGCAATAAATTTATATCGCATGTCTCAAGGCAACTAAGTACATGATATATGTATATACATACTACAATATGAGATGTATACTATAGATAAAATGGGAAAACATTCAGAGTTATATACAATGGATACGAATGATCCTCACTGTTAAGTACCGAAATATTTCCTGGTGATACATTACACTGCAAATCTATGCATATTATGCAAGAAGTTTCCAATATATTTATATGATAAAATCAATAATGTCCGCGCGTAATTTCGGTTCATCTATTTGTGAGGATCAAAGTTTTTATCGTTTAGAATATCGTTTAAAAATAAATTTGTAGCGTTTATTATAGAACAATACTCCATTTACTTAACTTGGAAATATTTTGTTTTTTGTACATCGATATGCAACATGAAGCCAAGTCTTCTTCTTTTTTCTTCCAATTTTTTATTCCAAGAAAAGCGCTCACTATTCACCTCACATGTGCGTTATGATCGATTTCCTTGGATATAGACACTTTAAAAATAAAACTTAAAATCATTTTCTTTACATATAGAATAACAAAAATAAAATCGTTTTTAATGTTCAAGTACTATTCACCTCACATGTGTTTTTATATGCGCCCTATTATAATCGAATGCGATAAAAATTGAAGAATCTTTCAATTTTTAGAGAGTATTTGAAAAACGATTTTATTTTTGTTATTCTATATTTAAAGAAAATGATTCTAAGTTTTATTTTTAAAGTATCTATATCCAAGGAAATCGATCATATGCAATTAATAGTTACTTAAAGCGTTTTGCGCACACCAAAGTTGTTTTTTTAAGGATACTAAAATCAAGAATACAATTATTGATTGTCATCAAGAATTGTCATCAAGTTATGATTTTATTCATTATATAATTAAGACATAGGAAAACATTATATGTAGACAAAAATTTACTGTTTAATTCTAATCACGTCTTAAAACGACAAACCGATGTGTTGTTTATTAATTGTTTATTTATAGAAGTTATGTTATTCTTTATAATACGGAATAATGTTCCTGTCGTCGTGATAACACAAATTATTTGCAATATACATGACGATATTTTCTGTTCCTGTATACGATAGATGCTATTTAAATTGACATTTTTGCTTTTTAAATCTCTAATATATAATTTTGTACGAAAGATTTGCGACACATTTGCCCGACTATTATTAATATGAATATATACACATTTAAATATAAAAATATATATATGTATATATACCTTAGAGTTATGCGATACGTACCGATTTTACGTTTGGAAGATAGCCCTCTCCCGCACACTCATCCCCAGAGATGGGATAGTGGATTTATGGTGAAAGGGTTATATTCCTAAAAAAAATGAAACCATAGTAATGATGCATAGTATGTAATACGTTATTCTTATTTGTATGATATTATAAATCAGGATTATAAACTTTGCTCACATCTACTAATTTTTTTAATTTGTAGAATCTTTTTTACATGGAAATTTAAGAATTTACTATGTTTATCAGAAAATGTATGTACTTAAATTTTAAATACATTGAATTGTACTTAAAAAGCGAATATCCGATGCCTCAAAATTATAAATATAATTTTGAAAACATATTACATACTTTATATCTCTTTATAATGGTTATGACACTGGTTGCTATTGTATACAGATAAAAATGGAAATAAAACGGAAATAAATTATCTCTTATTACTTATATTCTTAATTTATTAGTATCAATCTTATCTATTTCTAATCTCTCTTCTATTGGGATAAGTAAATTTCAGTTGTAATTTCGAGAAAATACGTTATTTATTAGAATAATTATTAGACTATGCGTGCGCGCGAATATTTTTTCCAGATAAAAGTACTGTATTCAATTTTTTTAATCTGCTGATTCATAAATGACAAGAAAAACAAGAGTTGGAAATAGCATCTTTCAGTATTCGAGAAATCGACAAAATTATCAAAAGAATGTACTTTGACAAGAAATAAATCAAACTAATTTTGCTGCAAATTTTGATAATTTCAATATCTTTAGATTATACTTTAGATTATACTTTTAAATTATATACCTTTAGTTTAATATATTTCTTGTCGAAATATATTCTTTTAATAATTGTTACAATTTTTCAAGACTAAAAGAAAAGGATGCGAAAACTATGGAAATTCGTATTATAGCTATATTGACAGCTGAATAGATAGATAGAGAAAAAGAAAAATATATATACATATCTTATCCCACATTATTTGATCAAGATATCATATCATTTTAGTAAGATTATTTCATTGGATTGCAGCAAGATTATTTCGTTGGATTGCAGCAAATTTATCATAATTTCTTTCCACTTCTGTACAATTTATTCATATAAAATATATATACATATAAATAAGTAAATTGATTAATATCAGACTCTATATTATACAATAACCAAATAAAATATATATGTATATTTTACAAGAGTCACGGAATTTATTACATGTTTTGGATGTTTAGAATCAATCGGTATAATTGCGATAAACACAATGAAAATGATGTTGCAATATTTTCCAATGACGAAATTGCTATTTATTGTGTAAAAACATAAAAAATGACATCTAATTATTATTATTGACATTTAATCATTCGAAAATATTGAAAATATCTTCCCGTATTGTCGCAATTACTCCAACTGTTCTTATTAATCTTATATTCGTTCGTATCACGCATTTTCTCAATTATGTATATTTAATATCTTCAACAGTTCACAGGCATACATAACATTGTCGCGAAAATGCAAAATTGTAGACGCATAAATTGTACAAAATATCTTCCCTGGCAGTCATGAGAGTCGCATTATTATATTGTACACTGTGGAATTTATTATAAAATACAAGATTCGAATTCGCGAATAAACGCACGATACTCCATATCGCGAATAAGCAGTGTGCCAAACGGGATTCATCGTAACAAAATTTAATATCAAAATTACTAGATTTAATAGGATTAAATTGGGAAAAATTAAGAAAGACGAATGTTTCATATCTTTAAAAATTTCTTTAAAAAAATGTGTAAACGCATATGCGAAATAATGTGTCCTAATATTGATGCTACCATATAATTAATTCTAACAGCTTAATTTCACCTAAACTTAGTATATTATCTATTACATATTACATATTTATTTTGTGGATTTTCTCTTTTCATCACTTTCGAAACCAGAATCTAGATCATCACTTTGACACTTTTTCAATGTACAACCTTTGGAGTTTTGTCTGCAAAACCCTCGTTCTATCAACAATTTCTTAATGCTATCTATTAAATGCTCAAAAAAATTTGGGTAACCGTCGTAACCAGGAAACACATTAACATCTATTATCGCATACTTTCCAGTATCATTTTCGATTACAACATCTATTCCAACTAGAACAAGCCGGAATATTTCTTGAATATTTTTCACAATCTTTTCGAATATTTGATAATTTGGCTTTACAGTTAAAGGAATGTCATCTTCAGACAATATAGACCACTTAGATCTACTTCCACTTTTCGATATATCGTGCGAATCAAAAAATATTGTACTCAACGAATTACAGTCTTCTTGGTAAAAGTTTTTGAAGCTAGGACGCTCAACTACGTGGAAACGATCGCCCACAACGAATAATTTATATAAAATGGCGTTATGATTGATAAAGTTCTGAGCAACACAAGGTAATTGACAGTCTTTCAAATCCTTTTCATTAAAGATGATCATCATCTAAAATTAGATACTAAGTAAGTTTCTCAAATTATATTTCTCTCATTTTATCTGACACAGGATACATACCTTGTGCGCGTCACTCGAACCGTACGCAATGAGCGGCTTACAAACAAATGGATATTTAATACCGCGCTTTTTCAACGTCGATGCTATTTCGTGAACATTGTTGCTTTTGATTTCTACAAAGTTAGGAGTAAATATATCTGAAAAAGAATAAATTAATGATAAAAATATATGGCTCAATTATTTTGTAATCAATATTATGCAATAGATTATAAGTTTTTTAACCTTTAAACTGAATGCCTTCTTGTATAAATTCATAAGATTCATATCGATTGCGTAAGTTTCTAATATTGTCCAGAGGGTCGATCACAATCAAATCTGGATGTTTAGCAATATACTCTTGCAGCCGTGAAACAATATCTTCAGCCTGTAAAGAATACATTATAGAATCAGATGATATAAACATGATGATGAATATTTTCATACATTTTTATCACCACTTTCCGCATGCGATTGTGTATCTGTTAGTTTGTGTAGAAAAACATGTAATGGTCCCTGCTTTTCAAGGCTTAAACTCACATCGATCTGAAACAAAGGTGAACAGATTTATCGATACTACAAATACTTTTTGGCTCCTGAAGATTCGCTTGCAGAAATGATGCAATCTTTGGAATATTACAAAAAGAAAAAAATATACTCCGCTCTTTGCAATCCCAGACAGCACAAAAAGGCCAAAAGATGTCTTAAAGGATTTAAGACGTCTTCAAGTCGTTTTTTAGATGTCTTTTGGACATGTGAGGATCTGTCTAGGATCTCAGAGAACAAAAGATATAATGTTGCGGATGTTAAAAATGCAAACAATGCATGTTAAAATTTTCTCTAATTATAACAAAAACTCAAATTACTCTACATTTTCAGATCACAATAGAAACTAATATTACCACCCAGACATAACCTATGTCACACGCAACATATTCCTCCGGATTTCGTCGGAATAAAATTCGACACGTCAGAAGGGAAAGTGCCGATCGCTTACCATCCTCAGTCGAAACCCCTCGGACTCGCATACATCCTCGAAATCGTTCCAATTGAATTTCTGACGTTTTTTCTCGGGCACCCAGTAACCGATGACATACTTGTCGCACATTTTGCCCCGTCTTCGTTTAATCGCGGGCAGATCGGGTCCGATCGCGACTCGCGCTTACTCGTTCGATGCGAAGAAAATCGCCGATCTCTCCACCTCCCTCGTGGCACTATTTAAACGATCCGCGATGAATCGATCTCATATTCGCGCAGCGTGGAACGCGGTTAGGTTTCGCCGCGTTCGAAAAACGCCGTGTTTCGCGCGAAACCGTCGATCGCCCGTCCTCCGATTCGCCTTCGAGGGTCGACTGTCGGGAGGCGGCTGCCTCCACCGGGTGGCTTCCACGGAGCTGCCGAATTATCTCCAATTAGCCTCGTCTTCTCCGTCGTTTCGCACGTTACTAATTCTATTGTTTACTTAGCAGAGCGCACACGTTGAACATGCCGCCGGAAGTGTACTCTTTATCGGCTATGCGCGTGATTGGAAAGTAAATAGGCGCCGGCAAATACTTGGAACTGATTCGTTCTTTGAACGGGAGATTAGAGTTCGAGAGTCGTGACGATGATTAATTGACGATGATTCAATATTAATCGCGTTAAAAATCGTAAGATAAGGAATTTTATTGTGGAAACCTCTGCGGGAGCAAACTGTGTATCATTTATGTGCGATATGGACAAAAATACATTACGCTCTTTCGTAAGGAATATATATATTCTTGTACAGTAATAATTGCTAAGTTTTTATTTACATTAATTAATTTTAATATCAATATTAATTTAATATAAATTGTAAATATAATTTATAATTATTAATATAATTATTTAATATAATAATTTTAATATAAATATTAATTTAATATAAATATTTAATACAATAATTTTAATATAAAAATTAATTTTTAATAACTTAACACTCGTATCATAAAAAAGTGTACAATAGAAATGCAGTGTTCATAAAAAGACAAAGATATATATTTTATATACATATATTGCATCATGGATAATTAATTATTAATTACTATTAATTATTATTAATTAATACATAATTAATTATTAATTACGATTTAATGAAAGAAAATGTGATATGCTCGATTTCTTTGGTATCATTATAAAAGGCACGTGAAGGTAATTAAAAAAATTAGCGTAATAGCATAAATTAGCGTAAATTTTCCTTCATTATGATATAAACTAACTATTGCGATGCGTCGACGAATTTCTGTGTTTAAATGCATCCGGAATTTCCTAGCAAAGACTGCAAGAAAAATGATAATTTAAAATATCGTCGACATTTTTTTTCTTTCTTCTTCTCATCTTCCTCGCATACTCACCATCGGAGAGTCGTTTAAAGAAGTTAGCATACTTCTGGTAACGAAAATTGTTGCACTGCTCTCGCGATCTGTCGAATTACTCGAGATTAATTCACTTTTCTTCAAAACTCTCACTTCCCCGAGAGAATAGGAACACGAACTTGGCATATACAGTTCTCCCTCGGAATGAGACGTCTCTGACGAGGTTTCAATCTAGGATTGCAAACAGAATCAACTTATTATGCGTGTAACATCCGCTGATTTGCATAAATTATTATTATCTCGACAGAAATTGAAATTATGTAATATAAAATTACAGCAAGTCCCCTCATTATGTCAATTTAATATTAAACTAATTCAGTTATATATAATAACATTTTTACTTGCGTTAGTAAATTAATTATGTAATGAAAGAGAAAAAATAGCGAAAGCTCTTTTTCTGCATTTCTCTCTCTTTCATTATATTTTATATAGATAATTTTTAACTTACTTCCTTTGCATTTCCAAGATTGTCAACTGCTAACGCATCATGGGGGGATCTAAAAATAATATACGCTTAATTAAGATTAAATAATTTCAAGGAATTAACTTAATATCAAATTAATTAATAATAATATTCTTGTTATATTCACATGTTATCGTAATCCAGTAATGTGCTACTGACGCAGGAATTAGAGCCAGATAAGGTATCTATTTTACATTTTTGTAAATCATCATCAATCATTTGCTCATTATTGCTTTTTGTATTTTTCAGAAATCCCGAGTCTTCGATTCCTTCTCTACAATTGTCAATCGTCATCGATTTGCCACGAGTTTCGTCGTCTTTCGTATCCTCTACTAAATCATTCTCTCCAGTAATAATACTTTGCTCAATATGCGACGCGACCTGTTTCAAGGATAATTT
Organism: Camponotus floridanus; assembly: GCF_003227725.1. Lineage (NCBI taxonomy): Eukaryota > Metazoa > Arthropoda > Insecta > Hymenoptera > Formicidae > Camponotus > Camponotus floridanus. The sequence continues at coordinate 4,349,069 of NW_020229769.1, read as the reverse complement.
TTTTACATTCGATAATGAAGCGAATTGCTCTTCATTAATATTTTTTGTATTTTTCAGAAATTCCGGGTCTTCATTTTCGTCTCCATGATTGTCGATCGTCATCGATTTGCCACGAGTTTCGTCGTTTCTCGTATCCTTTACTAAATCATTATCTTCAATAATACCTTGCTTAATATGTGACGCGACTTCTTTTAGTGATAATTTGCTACTTTTCGCGCTCGATAACGAGGCGTGATCTTGTAGAGAATTGTCCGGACAAGAATTGGCAACAAGACCGACCTCTTCCTTGACTACAGAATCTTGCGAACCGATGTTTTTCTTGGTCGAACAAGATTCGATATCTCCCTTCGTCGATGAATGTACAAAACTAACGTCCTCTTTCTCCAAGATTTCAGCAATGGATTCCGAAGAGTTTGCATCCAAATGAATTCCCTCGTCCTTCATCTCCGAAACTTTCGCAGGTAATACATTTTGATTCGTCGACGTGATATTATCATGAGTTTCTATTATAATTTCTTTTACAGCTTCTTGTGAAATATTCTTATCCTCCACATCTCTACGTCTCTCGTCATTCACATCGTCCTCTTTATTTTCTGCGGATGCTGCGGTCGCAGGATTGTCAGCTTCCAACGTACACCCCTCATTGAATTTTGCGGATACGGTTCTCCTGGACGAATTTTGAGAACTCTTGCGAGGAAGTGTGTCATCATCGCTGCGAATATCGGAGATCTGCTTCAATGACTCGGCTTCCGAGTACGAGTTTCCCTTGCTATTATTTTTGGAATTTTGAGCAGACTCGAGAAGGATCATGGAACGAAGAGGAGCCGCGCCTTCTCTCTTTTCTTCTTTCTTCGCGGAAGAATCGGAAGAAAGTTTATCGGACTTTTTGAAGTCGCAAGATTTCTTGGCAATTTGCCCGATATCATCGTTTGCATCATCTTTCACTTGTGTTTGCGGAATCGATTCTTCAATTGCATTTGTTCGAATCGAGGAATCGGCGACGTTCCTAGGAAAGGTCTCCACATCTTTGATTTCTTTGTAAGTTTGATTATTTTTACTAACATTAATCTCTGCATCGTCTACGTTTGCTGTTTGACATGTGTCTTTCTTGCTATTATTCTTAATATGTTGAATAGATTCGGAACGAGCCACGAGATGAACGCTTCCTTTCGTTTCTGGATCAGTCTGACTTTGAATATTGATGAGAATATTCTTGAGAATGTCCAAAGTTTCCGTCTCACGCGTCCTGCGAATCGATTCGACGTTGCGCAAATTATCCAGGAGCTTTTGCACCGCGACAGGCGCGATCGTCGACTCCTTCAAGGCATCTACCACCTTCCCCTCGATGCTCCGCTTTTCGTCCTGCAGGAGGTAAGCGATGAACCGATCCGCGGCCTCGGACGTATCCTTTTGGAGAGTCTGCGCGAAAACGTTGCCGAAATATTCCTTCTGGGAATGATCGATGTCACGCTTGGACACTCTATTGACATGTGATTGAGATGTGACATGTCGCTTCGCATTTGCATGATTGTCCCGAGTAATGTGCTTCTCCCCGGATATCTGTGTTTCTCTTCGCGTACTGGATAACGCGGGAACTATGTTGGAGAATGTCGTGACGTCTGATTTATATATCGACGATTCTGATAAATGTCCTTCAGTCCTGGGTCGTTGAACTTTATCGCGAGATATCTCGGAGCCATCGCTCGAATCTGATACAGGAAACACGCTAGATTCCACGGAGTTTTTCGAGTACTTGCTAGGAGAGCCGCTTTCCTTCGTGAAACTCGATGATTTTATCTCTATCGTGTCCGTGGATGTACTCTGCGAGTTCGCGTTAGTTTCATGCATCTTTGACGGTACACACGAGACGGTCAAATCCGTATTCTTCAGTTCAGTTTCGAAAGTCAATCTAGTCGGCTCGTTCAACAAGAGCTTGCGATCCTTATCAGCTGACGAATTATGATGAAATTCTTCGTGATTTATATATCGCAGTGTTTGCTTGTCTTTATCCCCATGTATCGTGGATTCGAGCCTCGATAAAAATTCCGCGAAATTCTCGACCGTGCGAACGACACGTTCAATCTTTCTTTCGTTAGAGAGCAAAATTGTGTCCAAATCGTTTAGACACGGTCGGTACAAATCAATCTCATCCAAATTGTCCTTTATTTGAGAATCATCCATGCAGGTCGAGATGAAAGACTGATGACGTATATCCTTGCCAGTGACATCATACAGCTTACCTTGTTCATTATGACTGTCAAAAGTGTTTGTAAAACGTTCATCAATCTGTGTCTGATGTGATCTCGAACTTTTCATCGCTCGATAAGTTTGCGGAACGATATTTCCACGGCGAGGAAAATCTATTTTCTTTAAAGTGTCATTATCAGGCGGTAGCTTTGATCGATCGCTTGGATTCTCCTCCTGTATTTCATCTACAGTGTTTTCTTCATTTCGTAGGTGAATCTGCTCATCGTTGTCCTTATTGAATATTCTTCCTTTTTCCGTGTAATTTATATCATTGTGGAAGGTAATTTTGACTTTATTTTTTGACTTTTCTTGCAATATTGCATTATCAGTTCTTGAATTTTCAATCACGACGGATTTAATTGCTTCTTGATTTGTCGTGTTTTTCAAACATTCAACTATTTCCGTTTTGCTTTCTTTTCTCTCTTCTCCATCGATACAATTTTGAGCTCGAGACGTGAGAGACTTGTTTCGCTCGTCATCTTGTTCAGAATCTCTGATGTCTGAAACTTTCGTAGTTACACAAACACTTGTTTCGGTTGCAGCTTCCGCGACAATCGGTCCCTCATGTTGCGACGTATCTAATCTCACGCGTAGCGTCTTCCTCGGTGCTTCCGGTATTTTTCGAAGCTCGTTGTCCCCGGACGTGACGGGACTTTCAGCGACGTCAAAGTGGCGCAGGACGTAAGTGGCCGTGTTCGCGTGGCAGTAGGACGTTTCCGGCGAGATGTGCACGTCTTCCAGGTCCTGCCTCGTCAGTTCCCGGTCGACGATGTGCACCGACGGTCCTATTTGGATTTTGCACGTGTTCTCTCGCGCACGAACGAGCTCGCCTTCAGTTGCCGATGATATTCGTCCCGGAAGATTGTGAGTACGATCGTCTCGCGTTGTTGCCTCGTTCTCGACCTCGTTGTTCGAGTCCTTCGACGACGATGAGTCGTTTCTCGAGGGCGTTCCGACAGGCGAGGCACGTTCTTGCAAGCGATCGTCGCTTCCGTATTCCAGGGACCGGCAATCGGCACGTCGTCTTCCTCGCGACATCCGAAATTTAGGCGCCGACAAATCGACCCTGCGAACGGTGACTCGCGGAGATCGATCCTCCAGATGCGCGCTCGTCCTGTCGTTCGCTTCCGATCTCAAGGTGCTTGCCTCGTAAAACTTGGAGGCCACCAGCTCACGAATGTACAGCATTTCCTCCGCCTCGTCGTCTAAGGGCGGGTCCAAGTATCTAGAAACGTGCAGTATGATAATAAATAATGTAAAGCTCTTTTTCTATTCGTGTATATATTTCATTTTTAATAAATTCTTTTTCTATAACATTAATTGAGCGACAAGCTCATGATGTGAGATGGAGAAATGATGATAAATTAAGAAATGAAATATAATACAAATGATGTATGAGGAGAATGTGCAAAAAAAGACTTGTAAAACTTCTAGATAGAATATTATGCAATATTAGTGTGTCAAAAAATTCGAATTTTCTACTCACGTATTTTGATTTTGTCGCGCAGAATCGAGACTTGACATTGCACAGACTTCCATGAGTTGTACCTTTGCATTGTTAATAATCTTCTCGGCGTTTTCGAGCGCAGTCGACGTTTCTGGACTCAAGACAGGATTAGATTGCACTTCCACCGATCGATTTTTAGGCTACAACGATATTTAATGTTTACTGTAAAGAATATATATTGAAGCAGTTAAATGTTAAATTAAAAGAAAATCGCCCAGTACCATTTTCTCGTCGCTTTTTTCTCTTTTAGGAGATTCTCGATTACTTCTACAAGCTTTATTCTTGATTACCAATCTTTTGGACGTGGCAGTTGAAGGATATCGATTCCTATCTGTGATATCGTCATCTTTCTTGCGCGATACATCCTCTTTTTGTTTGCAATAACATGTGCGAACAGAAGCCATCTCTCTTGAAAATGTGGCAGAACAGATTCCGTCCTTGCACGATTCTAAAGAACTCGAATTTTCCCTGCAAAAAAAAGAATATTTTATGACTTAATATTTTTGTTATCATAATTGTAAATAACGATAAAAAATTATTCTTTTATTAAAGTATGAAAGAAATCATCAATCAATTAAATATTTTAAAAAAGTATCAGGCGTTTTCTATTCTAATAATTATCTTCATTTAAAAACCTAAAGAACTAGGTTGACTTAATTTTTACGATAAATGATTATATATAAAAAGAATTAAATTGTATATAAATAAGTAAATATATATATATATATATATGTATATAAAATAATTAAATTGTATATAAATAAGTAAATAAATATATATGTATAAAATAAAAAAAGAATGAATTGCCTAAGTAATCGGTATGATTGATTCCACGTGTCGCGTTAGTAAAGAAATAAAAAAATAATGTAATCGGTCACAGTGAGTCATACGATAAAAAATTAACAGCTAAATATCTATACATAACGATCTAACAATGTTCATCGTACGCTTTAAAATATGCATCAATTGGCAAGCTCGACGTGCCATGTCCTTGGACATGCACGTGGCTCTTAATCCCAATTATAACAGACAAACAACGATGTGATTACATTAAAAGGATCGCAGATCATCTCACGTGCAATCGGCAAAGCGTTTGGAGCGTCATAACAAATATATTAAACGTTGAAGTTTCCAATGATATACATGTATACGAGCGCTTTATTTCCTTTATCAACATACAATCAAGTATCATATCGACGAAAAATTATACCATGTTTTTTAATATTTGCATTTATAAAATTGACAGATTATCATAAATCTAGAAACAAAAATAAAATAAATATCAACAAAAATAAAATAAATATCAACAATACATAAAGGTAACGTAAAAATAAATAAATGAAATATGTGCAGTAAGTAAATATGAAAATCATTCGTTTCATACCGCGATATCGATATCTCTCGAAAACGCTATAGCTTAGATAGAGAGAATGGGAGAACGTTGGCGTTGTGTTCGAGTTCGAGCAGAGACGGGTTCAAGGACCGGCGATAATGAAGCTTGGAGCCTTTCTCTCTCTTTCTCTTTGAGGCGGGGGTGGTCGCCCACCCTCTCCCTTTCCAACTCTTTCCCGACTGAAAATCAAGCCGCTCTCCCGCGCAACGTTCAGCTACGTCGTCGAACCTTCCGCGATCCCGGCCGGCTGCAACTGGCGCGTCTCTTCTATAGGCAATGGTATCGATCCTTAAAGGGGAGACCCCAAATCACCGGTTGTAGCCTTTCGCGACCACTTCCTGGTCGCGTTGTTGAGTCAATCAATTTACCCTGCCAGCTGTTTCCGACCGCGTTAATCACGTTTCCACGAGGAAGAGAGGTGGGGTCGAAGAATTTGTCGTAAAAAAAAACAGAGATACATGGTGGCAGAATGGGGTGCTTTCCCAATACCGTTCGTAGCGTTTGACCTGTGAATAATACGCCGGCGCTTTTTGCTGCGCGATTAATTCGCGCGTGAAACACGCGCGTTATCCATGGATGACCGTTCCCCGCGGCCTGTTCCCCATGCGTCATCGCGCCTCCGCAGACCCGGGGCACGATGCGTTCACGAGGAAAAATCGGTGGCATTTTTTCAAAGAAAATGTCGTACGGCGTAAGGCGAGCTGCGGTCGCTTGCCAGGGGACACTAATTTAGCGAAAGGCCGACGGATGCGATCGGATGTCGAATGACGTCAGCGACATCCTCCGCGCTCCCAAGGAGCTCGGCCGCTTTAACGCGCTCCCCCGCGCGTGATCAATAACAGTACGTCAAAGGTACGTAATGCGCGACGTTCTTTAAAGACGATGGACCGTTTAATCGCGTGATGACCGCTTGTCAACCTGTCCGCACCGAAGACCAACCTTCCCTTCACATCCTCGCAAGAGATGTCTTGTGTCATCGCGATTACATATGTCATTTAAAGAGATAAGATTATTTTATATTTTTATTTTATATTTATATTTTTGATAATTACATTTCGCGTAAATTAAAATGTGTACGCAGAAAAAAAGAAGTGTCAAATCAAAACTTATATACTTAAACTAACATTCATTGTTTCGTATATACGCAACAATTTATAATCTTCTTGGAGGAATTTATTAATTTTAAATTTCAATAATATTATAGTCTTATTTTAATACTGTCATCTCAAGAATATATAATTATTTAATTTTATTTTAAAAAAATTATAATCCTTGATTTAAAAATGTTATTTTCTATCTAACATTGTTTCTTTTCCATTCAAGAAAATTAAATCTTAAATCATAAGAATATATTTTTCTCGATTAAACTATATAAAATGGCTTCATTTAAGTAAGCAATTATTTACTCAATTATATTTTTCTTTAATTAACGCGATAATCTCATTTCGAGATTTCCATGTTAAAATTAAATATATTTTCAAAACAAGAATGTCCTTTTTTTCTGTGTATACGTGTATAAATCTTTTTTTTATAATTTTTCTTTTTATAATTTTAATTTTTTTATTCACAAGCAAGTAATCTCTTCTCTTGCATTTTCGTCATGCATACTCTTCTAGATTTACTTTTCATCTTGATTTCGACGCTTTCGTAAATATTTTTCGTTCGTGACCGAATAAGAGAAGTCTCTGAATAAGAGAGTCAACACAATAATATAAACACAACAATTTCCAGGACGTGATCCGAAGGAATTTACTACACAGCGTTTCAAAGAGCGGAACGTGCCTTATTTCCTAGCGTATCTTATTTTCAAAGTCACGGCGATTAATACGACGTTCGAAAGGGAAAGAGAGAGAAAGAATGAGATAACATAGAAAGGTCCCCATATATTTTATCTATGCGCCCATATATTTTATCTATCTACAAGAATCTTAAAGATACGACCTTACCGTTACCTGCTTTAGGTATTAGTCATATTAGGTGTTAGTCATCACGTTGCAATCATTTACGCGCTATCGTTCGATTACAACACGAATCACTCGGCGAGCTTTCGCACAATAACGGTCTTTATGCACAGTAACGGTCGAGAATGTTGACCCTTAAAGACGAAAGATAGTTCTGACGCGAGAAACCTTCTCTATTTCGCGAAGAGGGGGAAACGACAGCTATATTCTTTTGCAAATCAAAATGATAAACATATGTTTTTTAATATAATATGTTGCGAATCTCTGTTCACTTTCCATATTCTTTAAGATAAAAATCACGTTTTCTTGTCAAATTTAACTCTTTTCATAGCTAATTAATTTTTAAATAATTAAATTAATAAAAAAACACACAATACAGGAAATTTTTTTCGTGAAAGAAGAGAAATTAATCGAGAGAAAGGAAAGGAGAACGCACACGTATGTATAAATGAGAATTCCCTCTCGATTCCGTTTAATTAATCCAATTCGGAGATGATAATTCGAGAATTGTGCATTCCATCTCATTCACAGAGGATCGATTTTATTCGTCGGTCCATATTCGCCGCGTGCAGTCGAGCTCGGTGAATAATTTACGCCTCATCCGCTTTAAAGCGCGCGAAGTCATCGCGCACCGCTATACAGCGCGGATGGAGCCGTCTGGAACGTGCACAGATCAATATTCCGCCACGTCGCGTTCCTCGTCTCCACCTCTCGTTCCTCTCCTGCCTCCTCTTCCGCTCCTCTTTCGGCCCACCTACCCCAGCTGAATATTGGCATTGATTTTCACGGTTCGGCAAGGCTCGCCCTAGGACCCGAAACACTGGCGTCTAAGGTCGCTTTACACGTTTTTTAGATATTTATACATTTTATATATATATATATATTGGATATCAGACTTTTGCAATATATATAATCTCGGCTTAAGATAGCGTACATAATAGGATAATCAAATTATATCTATATATTTTAGCATTTATCCAATATTATAGAAAATTTTTGTAATAAATGAGAGATTGAATTTTTAAAAAAAACTTATATATGTAAGGAAATTGGTTGAAATGATCTTGTCATGTTGTTAGTTAAAAGTTTTCAAAGTGGATGGATATTTATTGTAAGGATATTCTTGGGGACGTGTGATTACGAAATAATAGAAACTCATCCTTCTGTCACATCAACACATATATTTTGCTTTTGCTTGTTGCATACATACGATAAACAGTACAATGTTACACGTTCCTCGAGGTACGGTATACTAGAAAATTTTCATTATCCACTACTACAATTGCTATTCGACGTATTGTTTCGTCATATCTCTTCGATTTTTTGTGTATCTGCGTAGCTATACGAGTCATTTAAAAAAAAAAAAAAAAAAAAAAAAGAAAGAAAAGGAGACGAAAAGAGAGACAAACGGAACGAAATTACGGTAAAGACGTGAGAGTTTCCTCGTTTCTTTCGCTCTCGACCCTCTCGGGGGACTGGGCGCCTCATCGACAAAGAAAACCGGAAGTGCGGCTTGGGCTTGGTCGTCGACAACGAAATCGGACAAATTTGTGAACGAACGAGTATTACAAGTTATTCGCAGCCTTTTCGTTATCCCATCTCGCGCGATGTTGCTCTTGTGCATTCCAATTTCATTCGTTCCCGATTGATCGACGACATCAGCAATACAAGTACAGTAAATAACAATAATAATGAAAACAGGACAAAGAGAACCACATCAAGCAAACTCGAAAATTCTTCGTAATCGGCAAAAAAATTTGAATTGAGAAATTCGTACAACGAAACGCCGTTACGAGGACGAGATCCTGAAAAAGATCGAGCAAGCACGAAATAATAATGCAACAAGATTCTCGCTCGAAAAATTATTCTAGGAAAAAATTGACGCAGAGGGACGATCAAGATGCGACGACCAACCAAGCCTCTCGCGGCGAGAGACGCTCTCTCGTTTACGGTACATAAATGTTTGTTACGGATTTAGTTAAAAGGAGTTAAAAGGAGTTCACGCGGCCGCACGTGCGAGAAAAACAGAGACGTGTCAGCGGAGAAAGATGTTCCTGTCGTAAGATGCATATTTCTGTTCGCGAGTCCCACCGAGTCGAAGGAAAAATCGTCCTTCCGGCTGGGACTCGACAGAGAGTATCAATTGTAATAAGTGTATTATTATCGGACATACATTGTCATTTTCCCGCGCAAACCAAAAGCGTCGTTAAACTCGTAACGTTACCGCGTACAAGAGAGAATTTTTTATATAATTTAACACGTAAAAGGATAAAATGTGTATCTATAACTCTTTTTATTCTTTTCGCTCGCAGTTTAAATGATGTGTGTATTACGGCAACAAATCGCGACAAATAAATGTCATCGGTAACTCTACGGCATGTGACATAACAATGTGATATAACGATAACGTTACAAGTCTGGACGCGCTTTAAGCGGATATCGCGCTAACCGTGCGAGACGTCACCCCGAAATATCACCACTCGTCGCCGCTAAATCGAGAGAGCGTACCATCGCCGAGAAAGCGGTATCTCGAACCCTCGGTGGAATTCGTCCCGTAACACGAGGCGCGACAGTGTGTGTGTGCATGTATATGTGTGGGTATGTCTGTGATGTGTGTACACGTTCTCTCTTTTTTATTTTTCTATTTTTCCCCCGCGACAAGTTCCGACAACCGCTCTCCTTTCACCGTGTGCCGATCTGTTTTTGTACAAATATATACAAAAGGATATACGCCCGCGTGCCCGGGAACGGGTCCCCCTTTCCGCGAGGGGATCGTACGATCGTCGCGCGCAAAAAGATCCCGCTCGGGCGCGTCTAGCGAGTGTCTCTGCCTGCCTGCCTTTTTCTCCTTTCACCTTTTTTTATCTTTTAGACATAGCGAGTATGTGGTTCCTATTTTGACGGGCGTGCCTTTTTCATCGGTGAAAATGAAAAACAAAATGCCCTCGACTAAAGGTCTAGCGCATAAACTAAAGGCGAAAGTGGACGTTGCATAGTCGAACATTATATTATATAATTCGCATTTTTTTTTTTTTTTTTTACGAGTGACTGGATAGCGCGACATGCTCACGTGTCTTCGCGTGACTTTCCTATTTTTTTTCTCTCCCCCTTTCCCTCCCTCCCTCCCTCCCCGCCTCGAAAGACCGGACGAGCGCGATTACAAAGAACGCGAATAAAACGCAACGTCGTGTGCCCTCGCGAGCGAGAAACCGAGAATAGAGAAGGAAAACGCGTCGCGTGTCTCTACACACATAAAAAAAAAAAAAAAGTCTTTCGGAGAAATGTCAGCGTACAACTTGGTTCGCGGGAACAAAGAAAAGGAAAGAGTGAAAGAAGAGATGCGAACGAGAAGGATAATAATAATTTAAGAAGACACAGAACGCAAAAACGAATATTATAGACTTTTGTACACTTAAAAATCGTTAAAAATTTTTTTTTAGTTATACGCTTTATTAATATAATGTAGGTATGTACACATATACACAATGTACAGAAAACCCGTGCGCTGGGTCCGAGAATGTCCGCCATAATGTGTTTTTATTATATAATACAACGAGCGAAGTATAGGGTAGAAAGAGTATACAAACAAAAAAAGAAAAATAGAAAAAAGACGGCGATCGCCGCGGGGGCGATGCTATCTCTCTCGCGTTAGTCATTAATTAAAATTACGACCATCTTAAACGGACACGCGCGAAAAAAATAAAGTACAATACGAACCGCGCGTGCGTTACGCAGTACCGAGTCGACGATTTTATCTCGAAGTGTGTGTGTATATGTGTGTGAGGGTATTTTGTCTGCGTGTGTGTGTATGTATTTGTACATACATATGTCTGTACGTAAGTGTACGTGTATTGTGTGAAAGAACGCGAGCGATTACGTCCGCGATTACAAGAGACAATGAAGAAAGGCGTATCGAGCCTATAAGTACAAACCCAAACCGGGCAACAAATCATCATCATCAGCATCATCATCATTATCATCATCATCATCGTTACTACCGTCGCGATTTCAACCACGTGTGCTTCTCTCCTCTGAAAATTCGAGAAAAAATAAAACGCTGCTCCCATCGCGTTAATTAACCGCTCTCTACGAAATCCGTATTTACATGTGCAGCAAAACAATCGATTGCCAGCATACAATTTGCCAAAGACTTCTTCTCAAAACCAATCGATAAATACCGTACGGTATCGATCATATCAAGTCAAGACGTGTCGTTAAGCCGACTTCAAACAAAACCGAATCGTCCACTTCCCCCCCCTCCCCCCTCCCTCCCATCTCTAATCGATGACATTAACAACTTGAGAATCTGCACCAGACAACGTCTTTGGCTCGAGTCGTTCGTTGGCTTCCTCCGATTATCGCCAACGACTCTTTATCACCGTTACCAAAAGCGTTTGGCGAAACCCTTCATGGTTCCAACCATAATAGCCTCTCTGAATACAGAGGGACAGAAAATTTGAGCCCTGAATCGACATTGAAAGAGGATCTTTAAGTTTCCCTCTCCTTCTTAACCTTGAGCCCGGTGCTCGCGGTATCCTCGCCCAAGATAGTGGCTATCTCGCCCTGCATAAAGGCCCACGGAACTTGGCTGTTCGCCAGCGGGCATTTCTCGCCACTCGGACAATAAACCTGAAACGATCGAGAACGGAAACCGTCGATTAGTACCATGATTTCGATTGGAAAGAGCCTCCCAAGGGAGCGGCAATTCGAATCACTCACCTCCGAGCCAGCACCCTGTCTCTTTATGCTGTCCCGACTGCACGGGAAGCAAAACTTGTGGTGCGGCACACTGGGACATTGAACAAAATGCGTGTCCTCCAGACGTTCCTGACATAGCGTGCATTTCAGAGTCGGTGCCGAGACCGGTTCAGCGCCGGCAGCTTGAGCAACCGCGCCCTCGGAAGATGTCGTCACAGTTGTCGAGGACACCTGCCTTGAACTACTGGACCGTCTGCCTGTGGAGCCTGTAGATTAACGCGATTCTCATTCCTCGTTATATTCTAACTTTTCATGAAAAGCTTGATTTTAATATTATCAAATTCGATACGATTTTTCTGAATCTTATGATACAATTGTCAACATTGTATCTAATAATAAAACGTGGGTACAAAGACGCGGATAATATTGTTTACATCAAGCTAATGGATACAAAAAGCTAAAATATAAAATATAATATATTATAATAGATTACCATAACTGTCTGTACTATTCGGGCTGTGCTGAGAGCCCCTAGAAGCGCTGCGTTGTTGTTGAGCAGTTGCGGCTGTCGTCGGCGGACTTCTGTTGGTGGGACTGGGATTGTTCGGTGGCTGTGGCACAGGCTCCGGTGATGTCAGATTATCAGCGACTGACATTAAAGCGGCCATCGGTGACGGTCCGTTCGCCGAAGTCTAAAAAAGGAAGATCATCATTAGTTTGTAATGAGACTCGCGTTCGAAAGACGAGCTTAGAAACGTTTATTAAATGCGCGAATAAATATGGCTCGTCACCTGTGAATGGATCGGCCAGGCTCTACTAATTGCAAAATGATAATTGAATCGTCGTCTTCGTCTACCTACCTGATGATGATTCGATTGTGAATTATCGTTGGCACTTTCCTGCGTCGGCGGTGGCGGTGGTGGAGGACTCGTTCTTGGACGAAGAGGCGATCCTCCACCATTAGCCGCGACATTGGCAGGTGCCAACGGTATGGACGGTCCAACATATGCCCCTGTATGAAAATATATATATATATTAAATGCGTGTTTTTTTTTTTATTCGAGCGTGTCGTAAATATAAGCGAGAGAAACAGAAAGTATCGAATTCTGGGAACTTTTCGGCGCAGATATGAAAGATAAAAGAAATTAAGGATATTAAGACGTGAAATGTACAAATAATAGTTTTACTTTTCGCTTTCTATTGTTTTATATTTCATTTTATTCGTGTTTTTCCACCTTCTTTAAAAATTGTTACGTTTGTCTTTCATTTTATTTATCTTTCAAAAAATGCAGAATTACTGGCGGCGGTTTTTTTTTTGAAGTTTGCATTTTTAAATGATTATTTTTAACGTGTAGGAAAGAGAATATTGCACCTGGAACATCGCAATATTGCGGCTTAATGACTTTATATATATTCTTGTAGCCATCATTCAATGCCGTTTACTTTGTTAGTGTTGCACTTATCAAAACACGAGATTTCCGATGGAAAAAACGGATGACACGCGATGTTAGAAGCTGTTCCGAGAGGAGAGCGTGCGATCGATACATGATGTGACAAGCTAATGCCATTTATCAAGAGTTTAGATTGTCCTTGCTCATTTCCATCTCTTTGCCATGTGTAATCTTCTTGGAATGTCGAGGGGAAGAGGGGGAGGGGCTCTCCCCCTATAATAATAATCCATCTTTATAGCACAATGCCTTCATTGGTGAGCAGAAATAAATGTCGTTTTTCTCTTGGACGCGACGCCGATAAATGGTAACGAGACGATTACGGGGAAAGAGAGAAGCAAGAATATAAGTGAATCGTTATCCGTGCGTCAGATTACGTCAATAACAGCGAACCATGTTATTTCTCCAACTGCACAGACCTTGAATCAAATTTCCGTGAAATCTACACAGATCCAACTCGAACTTGAAACAAATGGAATGATATATTTGACAAGTTAAAATATATTCCCCAATTATTACGAAATTAATAATATACATTTCCCAATTGCACTGCAAATTAGAGGTTCAAAAGTTAGCTTGCAATTTAAATAATATCATTTTTAAATTAATTTTTTAACCAAACTTTAATTTAACAATTGCAATGAATGTTTAAAAAATTATTAATCCTTTTTGGGAGTTACTAGAATGATATAAAATATAAAACTAACAAAATATTTCATCGTATTTTATCCATTTCTATATAAATAAAAATATATATTTTATTTATATAAAATATATAAATAAATATTTTATTAAAACATATAAATATAAATGTTTTATATAAAATATATAAATAAAATAATATATTTCGTGCGAATCGCGTTATTATGTCAAGTCTGTCAATTCCGTCTTCTTAATTATATTGCTTATATATCGTCATATGTACCAGGAAGTTAATCGTATTCGCGAAGATCGCAGATTGTGTAAGGCAATGCATTTTGATAATGTTTACTTGGCAGGCCACTTAAGAGACAACCGAGACAATTAACATGTAGGTCGCGTAAATGTATATATACGCGCAAAGACTGCGACGATGATGACACATGTCATCACGACACGGCCACATTTTATCGTATTGCGTTGTATCGTTATTGGCCTTCGACACGCGTCGATCGTTTATCCGATGTTTTATGTATCCCGCGGATCGATTACTCTTTTCAGACACTATTGTATATATAACATGTACGATATGCAATCTCTGTTGGCGTGCAGGCTCTTTGCACATTTTCGTGACTCTTGCCCTTCTTTCATTCTCGACCGAAACCTACAGGAACGCAAGATAATTCAACGACCTCGATTAATAAGAGAATTTCCTCATTTCCCTGCCTTTTATCGGATTTTTCATAATACTCGTCGAAAGACTAACGTTCTTTTTAATTAAAAAAAAAAAAAAGTATCGAGGTAACTCAAAGAATGAAGCGAAACGATTCCGAGAAAATCGCGCGATAAACGCGTTTAACAAGCTCGACAATCATCTCTTTTTCTCTCTTTCTTTAGAGCCATTATTCCTCATCGCGCACACGATTCGTTTATACGTCTCGCTGCACTCGTTATTTTCCTCTAATCGCAATTCGTCACGACCGAGCGGGATACATGCTCGTTTCAATTATATTTGTTTCAATTTGGCGCGACGCCCTTTGTGCAAAATCGCCGACGCGGCCGGCCTCGTCCTCGGATTTTAACATTTCCCGCTCACGTGCGTTATTCGTCAATGCTCCAAATACTTTCCCACTACGCCAAACTTACGAAATTGCAGCCGCTACATCTCGCTGCCGCAGAATCGTACACGCGAGTCCTCGTGATACGTTTTAAACCGATAAATCGAGATTAATCGAACTTTGAAGCGTGATATGATTCTCGTACTTGAATTCTATGTTTAACATTTAATCGCGTGATTGCCCGATATCGACGTTTTTTTTTCCTATCGAATACGAAGATTGTTGTTACGAGCAGATATCTTAACATTTTTTTAACGCCTGATTTGGATATTTTCGAGGCGTCCGCGTTAACCCTGAAATGTGTGCTGAATAAAAATCATGCTAAAAATAACGTATAATTCTAAGAGATTAATGTAATCAACGTGGACACGAATAGAACAAATAGAGATATCCCAATATTAATCGTTAATATTTGCACAAACAGAATGTTGTCTCCTTCGATATCAACAAGTGAAATAATACAAAATAATACAAAATATATAAAGATGACGTATAAATGCTTTATATAAACGAGACGGATTTAAAATTCGCTATTGCGTCATGAATATTCAAGACCGCGATAATAATTCACGATCGAAGGCTACCGTTATATATATATATATGATAACCATTTTTTCTCCTCGCGTGTGTTTTGTAGGAATACAAAACGTCATCGTCGTCCGCGTCGGTGCTATTTTTAGCCGCGGAGCTAAAATATGCACGCAACCTCCGCATGTATATCAACACGCCGAGCTTCGATATTGTATCGGCACATCTCTCTGCGAGGGTTAGGAGGTCCGTGCGAGAGGAATGCGAGAGAATGGCTCGTGCATCAACAACGGCCGACCTGCGGGCCGCACGCGAGAGCGGGAAGAATCATCATTCGGTCACGGCTGTTCGGTGGTGACACGCAATCCCGCGTGCGGATTACGCGCCTTCCCCCGCTCCCATCCCTCCACGTCACAAGCCGGTATGTATACGTATGTACGAGTCACCGAGCCTCGCCTACGGCTCACGGGGTGAATGGAGGGAAAGGAGGCTAGATAAAGATAGAGAGGGACTGAAAGAGGAGATAGACGTGCCACCGAGTAGACGTGTGACCGGTACTTTTCCGTGACAGCTCCGATAGAGCGCGAGAATCGGCGAGTCTCTATCTTTGCGACTGAGAAACGCGCGATGAGAAGCGAGCGGGCGAGGGATGGAAGACGCGCGAGGGGGAGGAAAGCGTGCGCGTCTCTCTCTCTCTCTCTCTCTCTTTCGCTCTCTAACCGACACATCGCATCACGCACGTAGGCGGCCCCGGCTTAGTCACACTCGATCAGGGCCGTGCCACGCGCTCGCGATTTACGCGAAATTGGCTTTGTATAACCCAGCGATAGAGGGGGGTTTGTTTCCCTTAGCGTTTGATTCCGCTCGCTTCTCGGTAACCGAAATTGCTCTCGCGAACGGAACCGTCGTTTATAACTGCGCGAGAGCTTGCCATGTACGAAGAAGCGAAACGATAAATACCGAGAAGACCTGATGGATTCTGCTGTCTTGTATATATATTGAATCGAAAGAGAATTTGTATCTTAGAATAACGTGAATGAATTTTTCTGGATAACGAGATAAATTAATTGAACTTTTTGTCAGATATTTTACAGATTTTTTATTATTATTTTAAATTAGTTACACATTTATTATTATATTATTATATTTTTTTAATTATTTACACGCATGAACAAAATCATTTGAATATAATGCAAGATTCGAATAGAATGTTTCTTTACTTGTTTAATTTTTTTTAATGATTGTTGTTTAAATGTCGCATGTACTACTCGATTGTGATATTGACTCTCCTATTCCAGTGAAATTTCACTTTATCGTTTATCTTGATTTGATAAATTCAGTCTCTTTAGTCAGTAATCTAATCGGAAAACGTTCTCTATGTGCATTATTACACGTCGCTAATCGAGGTATTTAATGAGAATATATTTGTAAAATTATGCACGTTTTATAAAATTAAAAATGTAAAACATTCTACATGCATATGAAATATTAAAAGGATGAAACATGCATGTAACGTCATCGGAATAAATTTTTATTTACAGATTGTTTTTAACAGTTATGTGATTATACCAATAGAAGAAGTATAAAAAAAGTTTATTTATGATATGTTTATGTTATTATTTCTTTCTATCTCGCTGAAATAAAATTTTATTACTCTCGATGACTCACGGTTAAAACGTACGAGTCTGAGAGAGCGGTGATTCAAATGGACGTTTCCTCTTTAACTGTCAACGATAATTTTGTAATTACGTGGAATTTAAAATCTTCAGGAAATCTTTTGGAAAGAAATTGAAGTCGAGTAAATCTTGTATGTAATCTTTCACCGAATATACAACATTTTTCTATCATTAAATATTTATCCGAAAAATTATCATTTATTTATGCAGAATGTCTAAAACAGACAAGAACTTAATTTCACTGTCATCTTCTTTTGCAAATTTTAAAAGAGCATTTTTTTTCTTCTCTTTTCTTTTCTCTCTTATCTGCTATTTTTTTGCACAGATTTTTATTTGTGCATATTTGTGTATATTTGATTGCATCGCGAGATTTCGCGCATCAAAAAGCGACACATTTTTCAGGACACGTAAACGCATACGACACGCGTTTCACGCTCGTGCATAAATTCACGCGAATATATTCGCACATCCCTGGACTTTGCGTATCGCTGTCGGCTGGTCAGCTATAGTGGCCTTGTTTCGAAAGTACGATCCCCTCTTTCCTTTCCCTCTCCACGTACGTACTCCTCGTCGATATGCGCATTTATACCTGTCGTGTGTACACGCGGCTCTCTGCCGCTATGCATACGTATGTGAAACTCGTCCCGATGACGTAGGGCAGGAGAGCGAAATATCTGTCTATACGCGATCGATTGAGCGCAGAGTGAACGCTTGCGATACGATCATTGCAAAACTTGTGATTCGCGTAAAACTCCACTTCTCGTTGTTATATTCTACTACGATGTGTACTAGCATTCAAAAAAAGTTCTAGTTTCTCCTTTTAGAGACTTATATCCATGATTAATTTTATAGTTTGCTTTCAAAAATGAGGAAATTATATTAAAATATAATATATAGTACTACAATGTATATTAATATGCCAAAAACATTCTAGTTTGTCCTTTTGGAGACTTATGTTCATGATTAATCTCATAGTTTGCTTTTAAAAAATGAGAAAATTATATTAAAATATAATATATAAAATATAATATATAATTAAAATAATAAAATCAATATGATATATTGATTTTATTATTTTAATTATATATTACTGTTGATATTTCAAGAATATTTATAGCTGTCTTCTTGAAAGTTCATTAAATATGGCATGTTATATGAGATTATCAAATTTATTCATTTTGTACAACTCCACTTATTTCTGTTATGTCCTACTACAATGTATATTAATATGCCAAAAACATTCTAGTTTGTCCTTTTGGAGACTTATGTTCATGATTAATCTCATAGTTTGCTTTTGAAAAATGAGAAAATTATATTAAAATATAATATATAATTAAAATAATAAAATCAATATGATGTATGATACTGTTGATATCTTTAGAATTTATATCTAGTCTAGAATTTATATCTTGTCTTCTTGAAAGTTCATTAAATACGTCATGTTATATGAGATTATCAAATTTATTCATTTATTCATTTGTACAACTCCACTTATTTCTGGCTGTTATATCCTACTATGATGTATATTAATATTCCAAATACATTCTACTTTGTCCTTTTAGAGACTTATATCCATGATTAATTTCATAGTTTGCTTTTCCGTTTAGAAAATGAGAAAATTACATAAAAGATGATATAATAATAATTAAAATAATAAAATCAATATGATGTATGATACTGTTGATATCTTTAGAATATTTATATCTCGTCTTGTTGAAAGTTCATTAAATACGTCATGCTATGATATTATCAAATTTTATTCGTTTCATTGGAGCGTGCGTAATGTATTGACACGTGTCCGCCGTGAAGAATCGATCTTGATCCGGATACATTGTAAGTCGAATCCCGGCCGCATTTAGGGATATATCGCCTCTGATTTCCATCTAACGTGACGAAAGGCGCTTTAGCATTTCGCTCTATGCTTATGTTAGCACATGAGAAAGAACACGAATCGGTCTCCGATTTCCTCTCTCTTTCCGCCCTCCTCTCTCCACCGGTCCTTGTTACACGTACGCGTACGTGAGAGCGCTCCTGGCCAGTCAAACAGTCAGTCGGCTGACCGTATCTGCCGCCACTCTTGCTGCATGATTGATCACGACTGACGTTGCCGCTCGGAAACTGACTGACGTAACGTACGTGCTTAACATTCGCGAAACGAGATGCCCTCGCAAACAACCGCCACAGATCACGTTCCGTACAATTCCGGACATTCCGAGTTTAAGAGGACACAAAGTGAAAAAAACAATCGATACGTCTTTCTCTTTCATCTATATAATTTGCACAGAGTTACCATGTTAGTATAAATAGAGAATGAATCAGATTTTTCTTAGAAAGTTACTTAACACGAAGGAATCCATAATCAATGTGATATAAAAATATTATGTAAAATGCAACTGACGCAATGTCGTGTGCGTAATAAGTCATTTAGGTATTATAAATTATGTAAGCATAAATGGATATAAAAGATTAAAATAGAAATCACATGTTTAATTCACGTTAGTTTTTCATGTAAAGCTGTACAATAGAATAATGCTGGTCCAATATTAATTTTTAAAATATTTATAATATGCAATGTGTGTAATATAATGTGTAAGAAAAACTTGAGTGGCCAAAAATGATAGAATTACAATCAAGTCCATTTGTGAAATTCGATCTCCATTAAGGACAATGTCAGCTCTACGTGCTATAAATAACAAACTCTAATGACGAGTGCCAGTTTAGAATGATGCATAGAAATACAAATGCAAAAAACAATCGATTTCGATTCTCAAGAAAAAAAAAATTGATTTACCGATTGATATCCAGAAAAATCAAACGTCAATGACAATTTTCCTCTCGACAACGGTACGAAAGAGGGACTATAACAATTGCTTTGTCAAAATGAAAAAAATGCCACAAATTAATTAAAAAAATATTTTATTTTACAAAATATTTTACATATTAACAAAAAAAAAAAAAAACATTTTCATTAAACATAAAAAATATTTTAGTTTACAAAATATTTTACATACTTAAAAAAAACACATTTTCATTAGACATAAAGAATTCTCTAGCATTTTTGTAGCGTTAAAAATTAAACTTGCTGAAATTATACATATATTCCACAGTCTCTATTAAAGATATGTGGGATTATCAGAATTATTTTTGCGATAAAATCGGCGACACGTTGTCGAGTACAACTGGGAAAATTTGAGCGAGCAATTAAATTACGAAAGATCAATAATCGATAGTGGAATCAAAGCGCAAGCGCGATTTCTCTGGATCTCAAAGGCTCTCTCGATTCGCGTTTATTTCCAGATCCCCAATCTTTGCCAGCGGTAATCTATTTTTATCGTCGACTCGCGTACGTAAACGTGAACGCTGTCTTTTGAAAGGAAAAACAGTTAACCTCAAGAATTAAAAAAAAATCTTGACAAGAAAAATAAACAAAACCTCGCTCGTGAAGCTTTTTCTCTGTCACTTTGTTACAATAGCATTTTCACAATGATAACAAGCCAACATAATCGCGTCTCGACATTATTGGTAGCCTCGCTAATATTTACAACACACGCAAAAAGTAATAAATTTTTCATAAAAAAATATTAAGTATACAAAATAATTTTAATTAATATTAATAATATTAAAATAAAATATAATTTTAATAAAATAAAATAAATTTTTAATTAATATTAATAATATTAAAATAAAATATAATTAATATGAAAAAGTTTGCGAGGGAAACGTGATGATGCGAAAATTAGCGATCGACGCGATATGTTATAATCTAAAGATTGAACGGAACAAAATATTATATCGAAGCGCACTTGACGTACACATTGAATAACGGCGATAACACGATGGTTCTCGCCGATTATCCTGCAGCCGTTATCAGATAAGATAACGCGGCTGCGTGCGATATCGAACGGCGGCGACAATATATTATATACTCAGCTGTTTGATTTACGTCATTGCATCTGGTCTCGAAAACATTAGGCAGATTCCACCAGGTCGTTACCCTTGAAGATTTATTATTTACGGACAATCGAGAAACATTCGCGTTTCGACTGAAAGCCTCGCGTGTTTGGTTTGGACGATCCCTTGTTTACGGAAGATTTCGACATCGATAAGTCGCGCGCGAGTGGAAGTTTATAAATACAAAATTTCGCAATCCAATTATTTATCAGCATTATTACCGTGACATTGCACAAGGGAGCTCAAACATAGAGAGAGAGAGAGAGAGAGAGAGAGAGAGAGAGACTCGCGTGAGAAAAGTATACATCTGCCTAAAGTGTACTCAAATACAAGTGAGTAAATATTATTCTCTTTTTTTCTTTTTTCTTCGCTTTTTCGCGCGATCTTGGAAAAAAACCCTCGGGGGATCTTCGCACGTCCCGCGAATGTTAACCGTAAACACCGCTCTCGAGGATCGGAGATTAGAAAGTGGTCCGAAGCGATGTCGAAATAACGGTCGATGAGCAAGGTCACCGTGCCGCTCGCGCGCAGAGTTAGGTCACGTTAGGTTAGGTTATAGAGCTTACGCGACACGTCGTCATCGTCGTCATCGATCGTCAATGAGCCCGCCGGCGTATCCGCCAGCGCGAAAAGTGAGCGGCGAGCGAGAAAAGGGGGCACGCTACAGTTATCCCGGCGAAATGTCACCGGCGGCGACAGGCGGAGGAGACAACCGGTTTTCGCCCGTCAACGTGGCATCGACGGGGGGCGGGGGCAGGGGGAGGCGCGCGGGTCGAAAAGCCTCGCCGGGGCTTCGAGGATCGAACGTCACGAGGGACGAGGGATGGAGGAGGCCGGGGGGGGAGGGAAATACGTGATGCGAACGCACTCACTCGATGTGCATCGAATGATGCGCGCGCAGCGAGTGTACGTTTCGCGTACTCCGAGTATAAACATGACGATTTAGCGAGATTTCTGCATGGAAAGAAAATAAGTGTCAAATCGAAACTCATATACTTTTTAAACTAACGCGTTTCATTGTTTCGTATTTCGCAATAATTTATAATCTTCTTAGAAGATTTTAAATTTAATAATTTTAATAAGATTTAAATTTAATAATATTTAATAATTTTGAATTTCAACAATATTGTAGTCTTATTTTAATATTGCAATTGTCATCTCAGGAATGTATAATTATTTAATTCTGCTTTAAGAAAATTATAATCTTTGATTTGAAAATGTTATTTTCTATTTAACATTGTTTTTTTTTTTCAAGAAAATTAAATCTTAAATCATAAGAAATATATTCTTCTCGATTGAACCATATAAAATGGCTTCATTCAAGTAAGCAATTATTCGAGCAATTATATTTTTCTTTAATTAACAATATAATCTCATTTCGAGATTTCCATGTTAAAACTAAATATATTTTCAAAACAAGAATGTTCTTTTTTTTCTGTGCGGCTCGAGGAATTTTTCGAGACGACACTTTGTCCGATTCTCTTCAATGAATGACGTTATCTTTCTTTTTGGAAGGAGGATTGATTTGATCGATCGATTCGAAGAGATCGCGAAACGATATCTCGTTCGAGTGACATTAAAATGCGCTCTTTCGTAAAGAAACGGCGCTTATCAGTTTGACGATCAAAAATCACATGCGTATGTTTTTCCTCTTTTTTTCGCGAAAGAATTTAATTCCAAGCAACGCTGTGGGCGGAGATAATTGCTACTGCCATTCGCGCGATCTCTTTCCCCCGTCGTCGGTTCAACGTTCGCGTTTGCATCTCGTTAAAGAGCGCGGACAAAGCGAGGTTAATCGCGCGAGACGCGACTTTGTATCGCGTTCGTGACGTGCGGAAGGGAATCGCCGAACGGCGACCACGGCCAACGCTTGTTACGCCGCCGGCCACTTCGCGAGGCGATCTGTCACCCGGCTGTCATCCCGACATCGCTTATCTCGCGTTAACGCGACGCTCCGTGCTCCCGAAACGCGGGAGCCTTCGCGGGATTCGTTCGTTATTGAACGAGCGGCCACGACCGTCTCATTCATCGGGTATAAATACAACGACGACGACAGAGGCGGCGGTGGCGGCGGCGGCAGCGTGACGTCACCTGATTGGACACGTCACGACATGGCAACTGAATGTATCTTTTGGTCGTCCCATCACGTGCTCGACGTACGTCTCTTTGTACGCGTTTGGACGCCGATCGAGGGCGAGGGGGGGGGGACGGACGGAGGGTGAGGAGGGAGAAGGAGCGGAGCGAGGACACGAGGGAGGACGTTAGCTTGGTTTTAGCGATCTCCCGAGCTACGCGTACGTCGATCCATCGCACACGCGTGTGCGTGCGTTGCCTTCTCGCGCCAGATGGCCACGAACGATGGCTGATGCGATGCCGCGCGCGCCCAGCCCTGCTCTCCCTCTCTCTATCTCTCTCTCTCTTTCTTTCTTTTTCTCTTTCTCTCTCCTCGACGCCTATTTATAGCGACGACCGATAAAAACGCTGCCCGCTAAAAAATTACGCCGACCTAGCTACCATCGTGCGTGTCGCGTATACTCGGTCGAATTGCTCTCGGGGCGCTTTTTGCTTCGCTTTTTGTAACGCGCGAGCTCTTCCGCGGATCGACTTTTAAAGAGAGAGGCGACGTAAAATGTCGGGGAAAAACCTAGCAGCCGCTGTGTTTCGTTTGCGGCGAACACGTGTCATATTCGATGCTTCGACAACCGTCAATTCTCGGTGATTTTTATTCCAGAAATAACTCGGCGGAATTTATTTCCCGAACGCGAGAAGGAACTTTGATTACCCCTGAAAGTTGGAGAGTCAATTTCCTGTCCTCGAAGAGATTAGTTTTAACGTCTTCGGCGAGAGTGATAATGGATGCTCGACAAGCTCGCATTTTACACTTTTTGTCGAGTACTTTTGACTATTCGTTTTATCGAGTTCTCATTTTAAAACGATTGCACAACAATTGAAAAATTCCATTGCGACGCATTTTCCTTAACCATTGGACATCACGATAACGCGGCCGATGATTGATGATTCGTTTTATGAATGAAACACGTAAACAAGTTGTATCTCGTATCTGTAAATGTAATCTTAATACGAACAATCGATTTTCTCGAGGTCTTTGTAATAAATTGCGTTTGAAAATATACCCTATAACAACAAGCGATAAAAAGATTACCGCTCGTAAACACTCGCATAAATTTGCAAAGATAATTACACAAAAATAGTCCAATTTTTACAATCCCTAACCTTATTGGAGGATAAAAAAAAAAGTCGCTCCGAGTCTCTCGATCTAATCGAGCAAGACGAAAAGACAAACCGATAAGAGAGTCGAAGCGCGCGTTTTATTCCGCTCTAAACCTCGTACAGGTAATACAACCTTCTCGCCTGGTCGAGTTCCCAGAAAACGCTACTCGGAAGACGCTCGTCGGAGCAAGGATCGCGATTGATAGGTGGCTGCGATCGAGAAGACGACCTACCGTCATCGATCGTTGCGCGTCTGAACGCGAGCGCGTCCCAGAAGCAGGGGAAGGACTCACCGTTGGCCTTGAAGGTGGTGGCCGTCTCGAAACTGGGCGCTCTCACCGGGTGCTTCTCCTTGTTCCTGTCCTGGACGTAGCTGACGGCGAGGCTGACGGCCGGCAGGGAGTCGCCGCGCGTCAATGGCGGCCTAACCGGGTGCTGCTCCTCCAGCGACAGCCTCTTCTCGGTGTGCTCGTCCTCGTCGATGGCGGAGATGCCGCGCTTGAGCTGGGTGATGCCGCGATTGTGGCTGAGGTTCACGTGATGCGCGACCAGATGGGCGTTGGGCAGACGCACGTTGTTGCTCCTCATGCCGTTGGCCATCTCGTGGCCGGCCTCCTCGGCGCCGTGTTGACGGCCGATCTGCTGCTGGGCCGCGGCCGCGGCCGTCCCGGAGTTGAACTCGGTGATGGAGTTCCGGTGGTGCAGCTGCGAGTAGCCGGCGATGTTGTGGTGACGCGAGTGGGTCTGGCCGGTGTTCTGGATCGGCAGGACGTCGAGATTGGTCCCGCCGTTGTGCTCCGTGTGACCGGCGGCGGTGCGATAGGTCTTGGAGGCGGACGGCCTGGCGTCCTGGAAGCCGTACGCCTTCTTGAGCTGCTTGGCCGACTCGAGCACGAGGTCGATGCGGTCGGCGCCCTCGTAGTTGACGCAGCCGCGGCACACCGGCTCCGAAAAGTCCATTATCATCGCCCAGGGCATTCTGGGCAGGTCGCACAGGTAACACTGCGTTCGCTTGCCCATCATCTTGCCGCCGAAGGAACCGCCGCTGCCCGCTCGCTGATGACGGATACTACGATCGTCGTCGTCGACTCTACGTCGTTCCATCGCTTCAAGCTTCACATCCACCGTTCAATTATCCCGGCCGCTTTTTCCCTATCTCTCTCGCTCTCCCGCGTCGGTCCAGAATACCTCGCTCTACTTCCTTCCCTTCTCGCTCGCCGCAAGACGACTCTCTCTCTCTCTCTCTCTCTCTCTCTCTCTCTCTCGCCTCTTCCGCTCGGATCACTCTGCCACGCTTCTGCGAAGCGAGGATCGATTCCGACCGTGCAAACTACGAGCCTCCGGCGCACTGCTCGTCCGAGAAATAACCGCCGCTCGAAATAACGACGACGATAACGTCAATTGCCTCTCGTCTCGCGCGCGCTCCGTCACCACGGCTCGCGGGCACATGAGCCGCGAGAGGACCGGACCAACGAGAGGCCGAAGCGACGCCCGATCGGACGCTCCGATTCTCGTCTACGCGTCGAGTCTACGGTCTGTTCGAAAGGGCGGGAACACTCGCGAAGGAGAATACGATACTATCTATATACCCCGTGTGTATCTTCCACTGTGTACGTCCCGCGCGCACCGGGAAAGGTAGCGGAGCACAATGGCCGTCGCCGTCGCCGTCGCCGTCGTCGTCGTCGTCGTCGTCGGCGTAATAATAAACGCGTGCAACTCGCCTCTCCTGGCCTCTCTCCTCTCACCCGAGGGCGAACCCCGTTGAACACGAGAAACGAACACGCGAAACGAACACCGACCGATATACGGATATGCGCGCGGCAGGACGTGCGCTCGTCCGTCTGGCTGGCTGGCGTACGAAGGGACGAACGTTCGGAGAATGCGGCGGTAAAACCGAGGCTACGACACCGTCGTTTTTCCCTTCTCCCAATCTCTAGCCCCGTCTTCCTCGATACGGTACTTTTCCCTATCTCCCTCTCTCTCTCTCTCTCTCCGTCTCTCCTCGCCCGCCCGCCCGCGCGCGCCTCGCTTCGCGTCCGCTCGGCCCCGCTCGGCTCCCGATCCCTCCCCACCCTTCCCCCCTCCATCTCCCGCTCATCCCGTTCCCATTACCGAATCCCCGCTCGTTCGTTTGTTCTCTCTCCTTCTTTCTCTCTCGACTGAGCCATTGCCAAGTCGTCGTCCCCCCCTCGTCTCTCCATCCCCCCGGATCCCTCTCGGTGAAACAGCTACGACGCAGCCGACGACGACGAC
The DNA here is from genome assembly GCF_003227725.1 of Camponotus floridanus. Taxonomy (NCBI): domain Eukaryota; kingdom Metazoa; phylum Arthropoda; class Insecta; order Hymenoptera; family Formicidae; genus Camponotus; species Camponotus floridanus. The sequence continues at coordinate 4,322,419 of NW_020229769.1, read as the reverse complement.
GACGACGACGACAACGACAACGACAACGACGACGACGGCAACGACGCGCTCGGCCAATCGGGCGTTGTGGCGTCATGGTACGTGACGTCATAATGGCAAAGCTGCGCATGCGCGCTACGGAGTGCCCTAGGGGGACACGTAGGCAGCGACCGGGATTCGAAGTGCGAAACACGAGGGGAGGTGGGGGACGGGATCCGAGGGAGTCTGCATACTGTGCTCGCGCGCGCGCGCGCGCGCGCGTTTACATCAACCCGACGCCCACTCTTCGTAATAAGCGGCCGGTTTTACACTCGCGAAAACGAGTCGGTCGAGTCTATCGAGAGAGAGAAAGAAAACGGTATGTTCTGTACCCGTCCTCCCCCGCATCGACGATTTTCGTCGATATCCGACTTATTTGAGAAATGTCGCGATGAAAACAAGTCAATGTCGAGTTTTTTTTTAATTTTTGCGATTATCGCGAGGGCTTTTGCTTTTCGACGAGTAAATGGGCGAGCGATTGATACATTTATAACGTTTGGCGGGATAAATAAATAAATAAATTTCCGAATAAATCGTTGAGATTGTTTAAGGATGTTTTGTACCTATTTTCAAAATATTGAGAATTAAATGAAAATTGTACAGAATGTCCTTGCATATGCTTAGAATCTTCAGTACAATTTTTAAATCGATTCATTAAAGCGTTCACAAGTTATAAGGATTTTAATTTGCACCGAAATAACATGTGTTCTTATGGGAAACGTATAACCATGTCGATTCAAATATCAAAGACACATGGAAATAATATTCAGAATTTGTTTAAAATTCCTGCGATTATCGCGAACGGGGTTTTTGCTTTTCGACGAGTAAATAGGCGAACGATTGATAAATTTGTAACGTTTGGCGGAATAAATAAATAAATAAATTTCCGAATGCCAAAGCGTCGAGAATATTTAAGGATGTTTTGTACCTATTTTCAAAATATTGAGAATTAAATGAAAAGTGTACAGAATGTCCTTGCATATGCTTAGAATCTTCGGTACAATTTTTTAATCAATTCATTAAAGCGTTCACAAGTTATAAGGATTTTAATTTGCACCGAATTAACATGTGTTCTTATGGGAAACGTATAATTACCTCGATTCAAATGACAAAAACACATAGAAATAATATTCAAAATTTATTGGAAATTCGCAAAAGTTTAGATACAGAGGAAATATTTGGTCAAATAATATTATACAAGTACTAACTGGTTAAAAAGATATTAAATATAATTTAATTCTGTCACAAGGCGAAATTCTCTGTCAAAAGTTAATCATTTCGATTAACAAATTCGGAATATTTCAGTAAAAACGCAATAAATATTAAAAAATACATCTGCACTGTAGCTAAGAATCAAATTATAATATTCTACACAATTTCTCATACTCAAAATACATCAAAAGTGGATATTCGTCAATATTGATTTTCGGCTACCTTTTGCTGGGATTGTACATACAAAACATCCTTAAAAATTGTTCACGGATGAACTCGAGTATTTTTATCGAGCGACATTACTCGATAATAACTCGACGTAATGGCATCATCGGATACGCAATGACGCTGTCATTGTTTACATGAAAATATCTTTGTACGAAATGATTCACGTACGTTATTTTCCGCTAGTTATTTCTATACAAATTCTCTCTTTTTGAATGAATTTTTTTTCCTATTTGATTCACAAGAAAAATTCGAGTTGAAGAAATGATTGCGTCATAAAACTTTTGACACTTGACACTTTGTTACGTATTAATATTCGAGGAAAAGCTCGTCGCGAACGTGTCTCCCTGGCTCTGCTCTAATCTCCATGGCATAAACAATGGTCGTTATTATCGTAGCACCCGCTGAGTCGACGGCGCGCGAATGGCGCGTTATTTTATCGGTTTTTCTTAGCGATAACACGTCCAACGATAGCGCGGTCGATAGGAATACCGAGGTGTAGGTGCACGAATGTATTATCGTCAGTGTTATCGCTATGAAATGACATATGCGCTAAGCGCTATGTCAACCTTTCGGTTTGAACAGTTCAGTTTTCAAAATTACCATGTACAAGCTCTCTAATTAGCTACATTTCCAAGTTGCACCGCGACTCGTAATTACGATGTAATTCATAATAATTACAGCATCGCTAAGTAATTTATACACTGAGAAAAAAAAACCGATGAAAAGATAACGAACGGATATTATATTGATCATTTTAATCGGAAAAAAAAGAAACCGATAAAATATCCAATCGGAAAATATCGATCGATCGGACATCTGATCAGAAAGTCGGAATTTTCCGATCAAAATTCGGAATTTTCCGATCAGATATCCGATTAAAGTGATCGGTATAATATCCGTTCGTTACCTTTTCATCGGACATTTCTCTCATTTTTCTCAGTGTATATAAGCAATAAGACCCGATCGTCCAAAATCTGATGCGCGAATTCAACTTACGCACGCGCGCATCGCTGCGAAAAAATGTCTAAACTCAACTATCGCTTTCTTCCTAAATGTTTCCGCTGTCAACATTACGAGATATCTCGTCTGGCTGAGGTCTGATAATAATTTATATAACGTACGGCGCATTTCGTAACCGTGTGCTATATTAAAAGCCGCGAGAAATCTGTATCGGACGCAGAAATAAACTGTTTTCGAGCCGAAGCGAGCGATGATTGGAGATCTGTTTACGTCTCGGTTATTTACATAACGCACTGATAATACGTTTACATCATATCTCGAATCATTACACGCCCGTTAATAACGCTAAGGAATGCTCGCTAACGACAGAATTGCGGCAATCGTCGATTACGTCGATGGTTGCGTGTTTACGAATGAAAGGAAAAGAAGAGAAAAACGAAGGAAACGTGCGCAACGTTACAACACGATGACGTCACGTGTAATTTGGCGAACATTGTCGCGTCGTGTCGCGGGGTCTCTGCATATGTCGTGTGCAATTTTCTCGCCAAGCTGCGCCGCATCAGGCGTCGCGCGAATGACATCAGTCTGACATCATAGTGTACAGCACGAAATCGTAACGTGAACTCTTCTTAAAGCCGAGAGCGAGAGAAGAACGAGGGAGAATGATCTTTGCCTCGACCATGGCGGGGACAAGGAGAGTATAATTAAACGAATCGGCTTATCAATTGGCTCATTCGTCTACGCTCCAGATCCGGGAAAACAAGCGTCTCTCGCCCGCGGCTCTTTCGCGCAGAATACACATTCGCGATAGTAAATTATCGATTTTTTTACTTGAAATGTAATTGTATATTATGTAAATTTTTTTCTTTTTTTCCAGAAACGTGTCGATTAATCGGAGAAAACCGTCATCGTCTTCGAGATCCCTACATCAAACAGCAGATGTAATAAATGCATAAATAAATTGCATAACAGATTAATTCTTGGAAGATTGAATAATATCTCGGCGTAACAAATAGTTGAAATCAATCTCGATAGTTTCGGCCGTTATCGAAGGCTTGTAATCTGGTTTCATCTCGAGGCAGCCTGAATCGAAGACTGAATCGGAGGTTTCATGCGGCGCAAGTAAATCGAAGAGATGGAGTGATTGGTAAATTTGACCCGACTTCCCTCTCCATCTCTCTCTCTGTCTCTTTAGATAACTCGGCCACGTGTAGTCTGTATATCACAGTGTCCTGGGGACGAAATGCGCCAAACATTATTTATCGAGCCCGGAACCAGGAATACACACCCCGGCGACGAGATAACAAAGATAGTCCACTGATGACCGGCCGCTCCTTCGCGGGAAGGAAATACGACGTAATAAAACGCCGCAATCGGCGACCCAATAATAAGTATTATCAGTGTTTTCGTTCATTTAATCAGAGATAATTTGCACCCGGATTTAAAAAAAAACTCATCGTGAATCATGCAAAGATACATGCACAGAGAAAAATATCATTCTACTGCCAAGAAAAGCGATTACTCAGTTTATTTTTCTTTTTTTAAGTAATAATTTTCTTCAATAAAGAATATCTTGATAATAATCTTAAAAATATATTACAAGTGTTAGAAAATCTCATTATCATGTACTCAAAAGAAGAATTTGTTTTCTCTTCAAGAATATTATAAAGTTGTATCAAAGAAAAATCTTATTTTACGTCAACTCTTGTAGTAAGCAAAGCAAATTTTTGTTTCAATTTAATGTACTGCACTTATTAAAATTCAGAATATATTCAATTAAATTTAATGCTTGTGGTGAACTTCTGATATACTTCAAATAAATAATATTTACTTGAATACAGTATACATTTTTCTCTGTGTGTCCATTCTGTTTTTTACATCTTTATCTCGAGAAGACTTTAGGATAAAAGTGTCTTGTTGATGACCATATTTTTACTCTTGATTGGTCGAAAATAGAATTTAATATTTTTTAAATTAAAATATGCACACGTGTGTTTGCAATACAATATATACGTCTTGAGCTCCGCATAATTAATCACCTATTTCGTCATTATCTAAAATAATCTCTCTTTTTGCTCAGGTTTTGCGCAAGAACGTCGATTGATGCGCGACGCAAAAGCCTCGGAAATTCGCGCAAGCCACGCGATGACGGCGGAAATTTCCCCGCGTCGGCGTCGGCGGATTATCATTTTCCGCGAGGTTGATAGGGCAATTATAACGCCGCTTTGCAAAATCATTTCCGGCCAATTGAGACGGCCGGTAGACGCGGCATGAGAATCACTGCAGGGCCGCTTCGACAAGCGCAGCTGTAAATCGAAGAAGCCGTCTGGCTTCTAATTTTATTGCGCGACAGAATGGGAATGAATCTCGGCGCTGCAGCCGAGTGCATTGGATTTTGCCTCTCTTGTAAAGGGCGATATTAAAATCTCCAATCTGCGGATCGTGATTCGCCTGTCTGTGCAGCTTCCCGGGACTCGGTACATTGCTCTGACATAAAAGAAATTCATTGCGTTTCAGACGGGACACAGACCTATGCAGTATTAATAGGCTACATCCGAAGAAACGTTTTCTTTCTAATAATTTTTAAATAATATCTGAAATTTATGAATGACAGATTGTACGTCTGGATCGATGAAAGAAGTAAACGCTCTTTGCCGCGGAAAAAAAATTCATTGCGTTTCAGATGTGATGGGACACAGACCTATGTAGCATTAATAGACTACATCCGAAGAAACGTTTTCTTTCTAATAATTTTTAAATATCTGAAATTTATGAATGACCGATTATACGTCTGGATCGATGAAAGAAGTAAACGCTCTTTGCCACGTGATATTTAGAAACACCGATTAAATATACATAAACAAGCGCGATAAAAACCATGAAAGTAACATTTCCTGTCCTCGATCCGACCAAAGTCCGAGATGTATTTCAATGGAAAGGACGCGTATATCGTTTTCTCGGTTTTGTTGCACGATCGAACGTAATATAATCAATTACTTTAGTTAGATCTCTTCTATTCTCGTCTTAAAAGCTTCGTTGCCCTATTTGTATCTCTTGGCCTTTGATAACGATCTCTCGCCGGAGAATGAAAGATTGTCGATAAATGAGAATAAAAGGCAAATGTGCGGACAATCGCCCTTGTTCGATTCTCGCTTACGCGAGAATCAGACGCGGCGTAAATTTTCGCCGACGAGGCGAATCGATTCGACACTTTGAATTCGCGATGCAACGCATCCGGTGTCACGCGATCCAGATCGACGTGATTATTACGTAACATATTTGCCTTTCTTCCCGGAAAGACCAACATCGGAATTACAAAATTTCAATCCCGGATCTCTCTATCAAACTTTTATTTTTTAATTGCACGAAATATTTTATATATTTATATAAAATAATATCTCGTAAGATGAACTTTTATCGATGAATATTATTTTCTTTTTTTCGTACATTTTTAATTTTGTAACGCGTAATGGAATTTTTGATATCAACGAAAAGATGATGTAAATCTTTAGTAAACAGCAATGTTGATTTAAGGTTAAATGACAAGTCCTTTTCTCCTGATCTCATAAGTCAACGAAAGGTAAGATACGATGGCATAATCACGTTGAGAAAGCAGTTATTTGCAGCTTGTGACGTAAGAAATATCGGTTATTTGCAACTAAGCTCTTTAAATCGCTGAAAATCGCAAAATAGGGCAAGATGCGAACGCGTATCGCATGACCGATAAGATTTCAAAAAATTGCTCGTTATTTACAGAAAAATCAAAAGCTGTTACTTTATCGTCATGCGACACTCAGCGGTATTTGATAAAAATTATACTATCGCTTATAACCAGGGAAAAAAAGAAAGAGAAAGACGGCAAAATAACCCTATTTATCTTGCAAAGAAGATGCGTCTGTATCAATCGAAATAAAAAATGTGATTAAATTGATTTGGTGTATGTATACACACACACACTTGAATATTTAATCAATTTTACTACATTTTTCGTGAGGCAAGCGTAATTTTTTTGCATCTTATGTAAAAGTACATATCTGAAAAATATTTTTAATTTTTAATATAATGTATAATATTTAATACAATAATATATATTTAATATTCATATTTATATAATATTATTATAATATTATAATATTAATATAATATTTATGTAACATTACTATAATATTTATTTAATATTAATATAATATTTATTTAATATTAATATAATATTAATATAACATTTTTAATTTTTAATATAAATATAAAATATAAGAAAAAGCGAGATATATAATAAAATTTTGAAAACTGATTATTTCGTGACGTTTCGCGCGCAAACTAATTTTATGCAGGTATTACTCCGGTTTCTTTATTCCGTCCCGCAACAAAGGGATCGCTTGTACTTTCTCGAGCGTAAGTCAGGCTTCGGCCAGCTCGTCGCTTTACGTGCTCGCCCCAGAGTATATCTCGTATATCTCGTGACGTCACCCCGGCGCGATCCGGCAACATCGCCGCGGCGAAGCGACGTGCGACGTTGCCGGCTCGCTCGCGCCAGGGCTCTCGCCGGAAATTCGGGACGTCTGGGCTTCTTCTGGACCGTTGTGATTTCCGCTGGCATTTCTTTCGTCACGCACTCGTGCACGCGCGTACGCAAGGCACGCATCCACGATGACGAACGTGATTTTACGCGGATAGACTTTCGAGAGGCCATCGCGTACGCTCGATATGGCGCGGCATAACGTAATGATACAAAGATGAAGCGCTATTTAAATCGCGTCAGCGTGCTTTTTCCACCGCTTCAGCGGAAACATTCACTTTCGCGAGCGCGTCATCTTGGGGAACCAGAGCCGTTAATTAGCCGTTAATAGAGACGAATAAATAATTTTAAACGCTAGGATTAATAGTCGGGAATTTGGCTCGAATTAAATAAAAATTAAATCAAAAGTATTTAATTTTTTAAATTAAATTAAATTTGTAATTTTTTTTAAGATTTAATTTTCTTTAGTTTTAAACCCGGTTCAGAGGAGTGGAACATCTAGAAATTTATATTATTCTCAACTACTAGAGAAATTGAAGAAAAATATCATCAAATTCCTATTTTAATTAAATAGTATGTTTTTAATGCGTCGATATTGGCGAAGGATAAATATAATAAAGAGCCTCGAGAGAAGCGACTATCCCCTACTGCAAACAGTCGCGATGCTCCAATTCCGCGTCGATTCGTCGTCCATCAATTCTCGTAAGGGAATACGGAAAGTCGTGCGAGAGGGGAAGGTCCGCGCTCCTCCGCGTCTGAATCGGGCTTTACGCTCGCGTAATCGTAGAACGACGGGGACGAGCGGCGGCGGGTGTAGCTGGGAACGGATAATATCGTTCTGTCACGTCACATAGTGCGCGCGAACCGGCCGCCGCGCCGGAGAAAATCAATCCGCGGCCGCTACTAACCTTCCCGCGGAAAAGCGGCGATGGAGCGCACCTACTAACCGCTCGGCGAACGTCGCGCGAGGATCCCCGCGATATTGACCCGAGATTGCGTTAGGTTATTTCTCCGGGGAGGGAAAGGGGTTCATGCACCTCTTTTCACGCGGAACGTTTGCATTTCCGCGGAAACGCAATCTTCCACCCACCCTACTTTCTCTTTCTCTCTCCTTGACATTTTTCTTGCTTTCGAGTCTCTCGGTCTCTCTCTCTCCTCGCTCCCAGCGTGGACCCGCACGATGTGTCATTTCGAATATTGGCCTTCGAGCGTGTCCTTGGCCCCGTATCGGTTGGCGTAACGATCGAGCGCGCGAAGGATACAGCGCCCGTTCGGCTCGCTCGCTCATTCATTCGTTGGCTCGTAGCTGCTCGCGCGTTTACGAAATCCGTAAGAGTTAACGGCCGCTCCGAAATAGAGGCTAGCCCCGTACCGTACGTTACGTAGGATCGTCTCCCTCCTTGCGTCCCGCCGGCCACTCTGCGGTTCTTTACCGCAGCTACATCACGGATTCGCGCACATCGAACACACCTGTGCTTTCCCTCCCCTCAAACTTTCAGATATACTGTGTTTTTGCGTTGTATTTTATTTTCTAACATTCTTTAGAAATCCGTTTTCTCAGAATCGTAAATCTTTCATTGCGTCGTTTTTGACCACCTGTGGAGAATTTAGAAATCTAGCTTCCCAGTGATACTATTGTCTAGTGAGATTTAAAATCCAGTTTAAAAATCCGTTTACAGTAATACTGTTGTCTAGTAATAGTCGCTTTGTACACGCTTTTTACACGCTTTGTACATGTTCGTTGAAAGAAATTGAAAAGGAAAAGAATACATTCATTGTGAAGAGAATGTTAAAGTTTTATTGTATTTTCTGAGGATAAATTGTGTGTCTTAAATGCAAGTATTTGTATACGACACTGAGAAAAATGTCCGATGCAAAGGTAACGAACGGATATTATACCGATCACCGGATATCTGATCGGAAAGTTCCGAATTTTGAACTTTCTGATCAGATATTCGATCAATCGATATTTTCTGATTGGATATCTGACCGGTTTCTTTTTTTTCCGATTAAAGTGATCGATACCTTTTCACCGGATATTTTCTCAGTCATATTTTACTTGTTTATTCGATAACTGGTGATAAAAATGCTATGGAGATTAGGGTTTTTGTATACTTTATCGCGTAATATTTTAAGTATAAGGAATTATAAACGATCATATAAGAGTATAAGCTTTCTCTGTATACTGTATAATCTAAAAAAAATTATAATTATAATTTTAAAAGACGTGCAGACTGTCATATTATCTTTGTTTATTGTATTTTCTTAGGATAAATTATGTGTCTTAAATGCAAGTATGTGTACACGTACAATATTTTACTTGCTGTTTATTCGGTAACTGGTGGTAAAAGTGCTATGGAGATTAGGGTTTTTGTATACTTTATCGCGTAATGTTTTAAATATAAGGAAATAATTATAAACGACCATATAAGAGTATAAGCTTTCTCTATATTGTATAATTTTAAATTATAATTTTAAAAGATCGGCCGACGTGCAGGCTATCATATTATCTTCGTTGTATTTTCTTAGGATAAATTCTATGCCTTAAATGCAACTATGTGTATACATACAATATTTTACTTGTTGTTTCGGTAACTGGTAAAAGTGCTGCTATGATGATTAGGATTTTTGTATACTTTATCGCGTAATGTTTTAAATATAAGAATTATAAATAATCATATAAAAGTATAAGCTTTCTCTATATTGTATAATCTTAAATTATAATTTTAAAACATCGTGCAGGTTGTTATATTATCTTTGCGAATTTTAAATAGACAGATAACTTTAACGTATGTTTCTCTGACATCACAACTTTTGTTATTTCACGCAAGATGTGTACCTGAAGAAGGGTCTGAAAACATGATTCTTACCTGCTAATCCATATTCATAGTCCAAATAGTTTTGGGTAAGAAATTTGAGGAGAGAAAATTACTATAAAAATTTTCAACTGATATTTTTAATTTTTTCTGTTTTTTAAGAGAGTATTATTTGAAAGAAAGCACAATTATTTAAATAAAATAATGATAATTATTTTATTTTGATTCCGAAATTAAAAAATAAGCTAGATGTAAAGATGATTTATTTCAAAGATCAATAATTTAAAAATCTGCAAAAGATACACAGAAAAAATAAATGTCAAATCAAAACTTATATATTTAAACTAACGCGTTCAATCTTCTTAGAAGAATTTAATAATTGTAAATTTTAACAATATTATAATCTTATTTCAATATTGTAATTATCATGTCAAGAATATATAATTATTTAATTCTACTTTAAGAAAATTATAATCTTTGATTTAAAAATGTTATTTTTTATTTAACATTGCTTCTTTTCCATTCAAGAAAACTAAATCTTAAATCATAAGAATATATTTTTCTCGATTGAACTATATAAAATGATTGAACTATATAAAATGACTTCATTCAAGTAAGCAATTATTCAAGCAATTATATTTTTCTTTAATTAATATAATTTCATTTCAAAATTTCCATATTAAAATTAAATATATAACAAGAATGTCCATTTTTTCTGTGTAACTTTTAACATATGTTTAACACAATCACGCTTGAGAAATTATCTAAAAATTTATAAAAATCAAACATTGACGGGGTCGATTCATGAAAAAAAGAAGAAGCGTCATAATTTCGAGAATTTTCGAAAAAAAAAGAAGCAACGGTATTCAATTTTTATCGTTCCCCAAGTACAATGCACGAGGCGCAATGTCCAGCCGCCCACGTCGCGGCCATAAAGAGAAGAGCAGCGAATCGCTAACTAGGATTAATCAAGCCGCAGACTGTCGGTGCGAGACTCGCCCTTTAGCCGTCGTCTCGTTAATAGACACGTCGCGGCACAAAAGGCCGCGCCGGCAATTTTCGAGTTTGCCGGACGAGAAAACCGGCGCCGGTCGTCATTGTGATGGTAACGGTCGCTCGACAGGGCCTGGCATCGCGTAGGTGTGTATCCTTTAAACTTTAAATCGACGACGGACCCCGGGCCCCCCCCGGACGCTCGACCCAATTCAACGCTGGCCGCTGATAACGGTGACGTCACGGTGTGCTCTACTCGTTACTAGTCACGGATCGCGGTACGTGACGAGCGCGATGACGAGCGTGACGATAATAACACCATCGCGTACTACGTTTAAGCGTTATGTTAACCCGCTCTCGTGACACGCTTTTCGCCGGCTCGTTCCCGCGGCGATTGACACTCAACATCACGAAACCCGATACGTCCGTGTCTATAAACCGCGTTTAAATAACGCCTCTCGGTCCCTGCTACACAATACGTATTCATGAATTCGTGTCGTCGTGTAATGCAGGGTTGCTTTGTTCTACGATCCATTCGCGTGCAACGTGAAAACAAGCTCGGCGACAGAGAATCATGTAACATCTATCTATTGTATTTAAAATATTTATTTTATTATTATTTTATTATTTTATTTTATTATTATTATTATTTTATTATTATTATTTTTATCATTATTAATTACCATATTTAAAATATTTATTTTTATTATTTATATTATTATATTATTTTATATTAATTTTTGTTTGCTTGTGCACTTTTTTCTCGTACATTAAAATTAATATACATATTAAATAATTCTAAAACGAGAATAACGGATGCTTCTGCGCAAGATGGGATATTTTCATCTCTGGATTTTAAGCAGTTCATGTTCATGTATTCATTGCCGATGCACAAGTGTGCGAGATGTGAGAAAACGAAAGTACAAGGAACCGCGGTCGCTCTCTCGCAGATCGATAGCGGCCGAGAGAGCAGCTCTTTCGTCGTTATTATTATCGTCGTCGTCGTCGTCGTCGTCGACGCTCTTCTTCCGGCTGCGCGAGCTTGCGCGGTGATGTCATATATTCGGCCGAGTTTACGCGTGTTTGTAAACAGGCGGAGAGAAAGAGAGAGACGCGGAGGAGGAGCGAGGGATGAAGAGCAAAGCGAGAGAAGAACGGAGGGGAGAATAAAAAGAAGTGCCAGGCACCTTTTCAGGATTGGATTCAGAACGGATCGGGGCCCTTTTCCTTGCTAGGCTTCTAGGCTCCCTTGTGTGCATCTGTTTAAAAGTCGTTAACGTCAATAAGAATTATCGAGACTGATAAACCTATTGCGATACTTTCAGTTCTTAATTTGTACGTAACAAGAGGAAATTGTTAAAGAAAGTATGATTTGTATGATTTCGTTAAAGAAAATCTATTTTATCTACAGGAAATCTTTTCTCTTCCGTCAACGAATATTCCATAAATAAATTTTAATGCATAAATATATTGATATAAAAACACACGTAAACTATTTTTATAAATCGACACTTGAGACGTAGAGGAAGGAATAATTGACAAGGGAAATATAAATAATATCTTTAGCGGTATCTAAGATAAATAATTGAGAAAAAATGCGACAACTTTCATCCGACATACTTTACCGCAGTGAAATGAGATGCGAGGGGGAAAAAATATGTTTGCGATCGAACAGGGATGGCTCTCACGTGTCTCCAGCCGACACTGCAGCTGGCTGCGCAGACATCTCTCGCGCGCGTTCCTTCCTCGTGTAAGCCGGCTTTGTCGAGCTCGGTTGCGTCGCTCTCTCGTATACGTTCGTGACGTCACGCGCTGCAAGTTGGACTCGACGGAGAGAGGCCACGTTAGCATCGGGGCAGAGGGAGGGGGGATGGTTGGTCATGGAACGAAAGGGGAATGGATGGGCGAATGCGCGAGAGGTGCACATAGGGTGTCCGGAATATCGGAATATTAAGTATCGTTTTGATATTTCTTCGGAGCATTCGAGCAAAATCATGAAATCCATCATAATCGAAAATTGGAAAATCATGTTGATGGATCAAGGCTGACAAAATGATGGAATCTCTTTATTTACTTAATTTCAAGCAAATTTTGTATCGAAGTTATTTGTCACGAAAATTAAGAGATAGTTTATTTTGAATTTTTATTACGAAAAAATTGACTTAAAAATTCATCTTAAAATCACGATTAAAAAGGTATAACTAATGATACAAAAAAAATGTATAATTATTATTATTCACGCGTTCTCCTGAATATCATATATTTTTGCTCAATTATCAATTTATTTATGAAAGAAAATAATTTTTTTACTTATAATACACATATATATGAAATGTCTCTCTCTCTTTCTCTCTCTCTCTCTCTTTCAATAATCAATTTATTATTAGGCAGATCATGTTAAACTTTTATGAACTCGCGAAATATTTCGCCGACTGCATTCTTTTACGATGCACTTCTTGCAATCAGTATTGCGCGCAGACTTTGTTCTCGTATTTTTTCCATCCTTCTTTCTCACTATTTCGGCTTTTCTCTCCGTCGAGAGACTCATCGACACTTTTTTAAATTATTCATCTCCGTGCCAACCAGTTTCAATCCCTTGCTACGTTTTTTCTCGGTTCTATTGGTATTGATGTACTTTCATAATTGAATATATTAAGTTTGTATATTGGATTTTTCCTTTAAATTTCAGGCCGAGCAATAATTATTTTGAGATTTTCGACTAGTCATAGTTAATTATGTCGCTAATAATGATGTGTTAAAAATGAGAAATTTCGAGCAAACCTTTACAAATTCTTTGACGTTTCTAATTAAAATCATTAAATTTCAATTAAAATATCGTCACTTGGGAACAATCAACTCTATTTTATTAATAATACTTCATTCATAAATAATAAAAAATTAAGTTTTATATTACTAATATTTTGATCGCACTTTTATTTGTATTCTTTATGTATAGTCGCGCATGTATAGTCGCGCATAAAAATATATAAAAAGATAATTCATCAGCTGATAAATTATCATTTTATTTACGCACAGTCACATATATATGGGCACATATAGGCATGTATGCACAATTAATACATGTTCTAAGCGAACCTCGATACTAACGCATATTCATATTTTGCGTGTTGACCTAATTAGGTGAATTCGCTTAATGCTTTTAAAGGATTTAACGATTTAAACTGCAGGTAATGTAAAAATTTATACGCTCGTGAGAAGAGGAATAATTTATTCAGGAATTATATATCGGAGTTATAAATCTTCAAATAAAATTTATACATGCCTATAAAAAGTACATGTGATTCTCCGTGTGTTAAAAGATAAAAAGAAGTTTCATATCAAACTTCGCGCACAAATTATGGCTTCGTAAAAACCGATGCGTATCGCTTCTCATAAATCCTGTATGACTCACACGAGTGCTTATAACGCACGACTTAATCTCTTTTTATCTTTTAACAATTAAGTATATTCTCTATACTCTATTGGTATTCACAAGAGAACGCTAATTATCAATCGTAAATATTCATTAAATTCACGGCGTATGACATAAGTCATAAGTTATTGACAATGATATTAACTCATGATTATTCGATAAATTTAATAGGAGAGGCTGTTTTTTCTTATCTTTTATTTTTTAATTAAGATTTTCTTAATTTTTAAATAAATATTGTAAATTTTTTTATGTCTTTTCATAAATCTCTTTTTCCTTTTCTTTTTATATAAAATTATTAAATTAAAAGATGAAGCAATTCAAGCAATTTATTTCTATATTTTACTATATATAGAAATTTTCTATTTCTAGCAATTTTTCTAAAAGATGCGAATAATCTACGGAAAGCGGAAGTAATCATGATAAGAAAAAAGGCTATTAAAAAATTTAAACCAATTTTAGAAATGCGCGTAAATATTATTTCACAAATACGGACAAATATTCATTAGTACAAAGTTTAAGCTAGTCGTAATCGAAACGGGAAAGGCAAACATTCCCTTAAACGAAAGGGAGGCTTGGCCTTATCTAATCGCATTCTCGGCCGAGTGCACGTCGGCTTCGGGAAATGCTTTCAAAAAGCAGCGAAAGCGAACGCTCGCCGAAGGTGGACGTTGCACCGGCAACGTTTTCTCTTATTTTCGCCCCGGCTTGACTTTCGTCGAGTCGCATCGAATCGAGCCGAGTCGATCGATCGGTCGCGGCTCGCACCTCGAGACCGACAAGTCCGAAGGTGCATGTGCATATTGCACCGGTCCGCCTTAATGGCGTGATGGCGTGACCGTGCGTGCGCGAGCGTGGGGTGGCGAACGGAAAGAAACGAAACGAAACGAGACGAGATCCGAGCGGGAACGCGATGTCGCGTGTTCGAGCCGCGGTCGCGTGTGTCGCGAATATTACACGCGATCCTTGGACCCGGCGGCCGGCTAAATGTCTCGTCGCACGAACCGGCCCCTCTCGCGATTTCTCTCACTTGCACTTTTAATTTCCTCGCTCGATGCTCAATACGCGAGCCACTTCATTTCACTCGTTACAAAGAGCCTTTCACATAAAACCATCGAAATTATAATGCGATAATTGTCTGTAATCTCGATATCTTAATCTGTACAATATCAAAAAATTATGCGATTTAATATATCCCATTAAATGGGATAGATAAATCCCATTAAAATATTTTTAAAAAATATAGAAATATGAAATATAAAAAACCGATCACAAAAATCAGATGCTAGATAAAAATACAATAAAAATAACAAGTCCCAAAAAGGCACACCATAAATCGCAAACTTTTTGTTCATAATTTTTTGATATAAATATAGATTAAGATATCGAGATTACAGAAAAGTAAAAATGTAAAAAAAATTATAATTTAATTAATTTCAACATCAGCACATCTGGATAATTTCCGAATGAAAATTTCGAAAAACAGAGTTGAGTTTTCAGCTGCTGTCGCATGCAAGAAGATATTTCCATTGGATTATTGACTGGTCGTTAAATTTCTAACTAGGATCAATTCCGAATGACTCGAATAAGCCGTCATTAAAATAATAGCGCGGTGCTTTTGAAACACCTTGTGATATAGATTTTATCGAACAATATTCCGGAGAGAGATTTCGACTGTGTGCGATTATTGTTTAATTTTACGACTCTCTCGTGCAATCTTATCTGTTCCCAAAAGATTGTAGGATATTATTAGACTTCCATATGCCTCATGCATCTTTTCTTTTTGAGCTAGTATCGTGATGTATGTTCCAAAATTAAAAGGCAAAACTTCTCAAGCAAACGGTGCATAGTTTGTAACTCTCGTGCGCTACCTTGTGCAGTCTCGCGTATCTCCCGTCGGCTGAGAACTTTGATAGCATACGTCGACATGTTCTCTTGTTGCGTGGGAAAGTGCTGAATAATGACACGGTCATTCTTTACACGTCGGGTAAAGCCAATAGCGGCCGCGCTGTCGGAAAGCCCATCAAGACTGCGAGTAACTACGTATTTGCTTTCAAAGATTTTCTCTCTAATTTTATTTCACGTTCGGTTCTCTCTAGTATTAAATCGAAACGACTTTGTGACCGGTCTTTGTATATAATTTGGAGAAATATATGCCTGAATACGCTTAGAAATCCGATTTTACCCGATTATCGAAGCCTCCTCCAAGAAATTTTTTATTTCGCTATTCTTATTTTATCGATGCAATTATAATTTAGAAAATATATTTCACTTTATATAAACTTTCGATTGTATTAGCTACAGGTAGCACATGCTTTCTACACTTTTATTTTATTAAATGTGATATTTTAAATATTATATTTTATTTTTAGTTTTATTATATTAATATTATTTTTATTTTTATTATATTTTATTTTAGTTTTATACATATAGTTATTATATATATATAGTTTTCTATATATTATTTTCTATATATTATTTTTATTATATTAACATTTTATATTCAATATTAATATTTGTATTTAATATTTTAATATTAATATTTTATATTTAATATTATTATATTACATTTTTTATTTTTATTACATTATATTTTAATTTTATATACATGTTTCATATAATGATGATCGTTATTTAGGGAACACGGTACGCGAGATTTCGTCGCTCTTTATCAGATCTTCGGATATGCATTTCCCGCATTTCCGGAAAAACGACAGGACGGAATGCCGATGCGTTGCACGCTGCTCTTTGTTTCCAGTCGCGTTGTGCCGTTAAGCGGCACGCCGAAGAAACACCTGACGTCGTCAGGCGGTCGCCAGCGAGCAGCCAGCCAGTCAACCAACCAGGCGGGCAGGCAGGCAGGCAGACAGGCAGCCCGCGTCGTACGTAAGTACATACCTGTGGCAGGTGAATCGAGTCAGGTGCTCCAACAGATGGGCGCCTTTACTCGAGAAAGCGTTATAAAAGCGGTCTATCATAAATGTGGGTTACTAGCTATGACTAACGCCCGACGAGCTTACGCTCGCGCGCACCCCTATCATTTGCGAATTGTTTTCATCCAAAAATGCGTTTGTCAGCTCTGGAAAAGACTGCGCCTAATCTTTAAATACTACTTAAATATTCCAAGAAATATCTATTTCTTGGAAGATTTAGAAAAGTATATTAATTTCTAATAACTAGTGGAAAATTAATGGACGTGAAGAATAGAAATGTTACAATCACGTGTAATTGTCGGCTCGCATAAATTCATTTCGTCCAGACGACAATATTGAATATTTCTCCAACGCGTACATAAATCGATTTACGATGGTATCGCGTTTTTATACGTCGGAGATGTTTTGATTACATTGGAGAATTTATTGTTAACTTTGATTAACCATCGAAGGCCAAGGAGAGTCAAATATTTTGTTTATCAATCCGTGAAACGGGAAGGTTATTGTGCGAGTGAAAAGCGAAATGTTCAGTCGTCCTTCGACGGTCCCGCGAACAAGTAACGTCTTTTCTTCTCTCTCGCTTCTTATTTCACGGACACGTGGCGAACGAATTGCGACGTATGCATGCGCCGGCAGCATGAGCCCTCGCGTATGCGTTGTTACTTACGTACGTGCGAGCGTATGTGCGGTCACGTGTAAGAATGGGATAGCGAAAACGTGACGCGATTATGCATTCTCGCTACGTCGTCATCTCTGGTTGGTGCAAACACGAGCCGTCGTGCGTAGTCCGAGGTAGCGGTCTGGCGCGCGCGTTATGGTAATTTTATTAAACGTGTGTTTCCTCTTTGGAGGAATTTAAAGAAGGCGCGCGCATAATCGCGAACCTCGCCGAGCGACAATTTGCCGCGCGTTATCAACGCGTTATCCGTCGATTATACCCAAATGTATAACGCAGAATGTTATAGATTTATGTTTTATTTATGGAAGATCACACTAATCGTGATCGTCTTTTCGCATTTTTATTATTAGCGAACGACGTTAATTTGCATCCCATTGTATGTAATATTAGCTTGCAAACTAATTTATTCTTTTATATTTGAAAAAGGATTTATAATTTAATTTCAGTTTGATATAAATTTTTGAAGACACAAAAAAATATTTTGATGAATAATTATTTTAAATTGAACAGTTTTAAATTGGTTTATAAATTATTAAATAATGACGGTTAGTAGAAAAATACTACACAAATTAAAAAATTTAAAAATACATTATATAACAGTGTAGACAAATTATAAACAAATTAGATATAATACAATTTGTAATTCAAATTGCTAAAAAAAATATTAGCAAAACTTTCTTGGTTTCGTTTTAAACAAAAGCTTATTCTAAACATAAATTTATTATTTTGCACAATATTCATTTGTATTAGAATAATCGATAAATGTTCAATTAATGCTTAACGGTGCAAAATTTTTTTGATAGATGCGTAGATAGGAGAAGAATAAAGTTTAATTAATTGGGATCGAAAAAAAGTCTTTATGACCATCGCGATGGCTACCGGTTAACAACCAGTGTGAACATAAAGTGCAACGAGTTGATTGCCTTCAAGAACGGATGTCCTCGTGTACGCCAGAAGGAACAGCTGCCAGCACTTCGTCCACGTCTGATTAGACAAAAGTAAAATATGTTTCCAGGTAAGATGTTATCGTTTCAAATCATAGTCGTTTCGTTTCCTTGTGCCTTTTGCATCGCGCGATTTTTCAGCTGTGTGTGTTTCAAAAAATCAAACAAACAACGAAATTAAAGTATCCTCCAACGTTTGCGTATTTGAAAAATACACATTGATAGCGAAAAATATTATATAGCGATTTTGTTAGAAATTATTATCTTTCTATATGATTATTTTAAAGTTAAATATTGTGTACAAGAGATATTAACTATCGAATTTTTTCATATTTTTACATAACCAATTATAGACATGAACGAAAACACAAGATATTGATAATTTTATCTCTTGATATAACAAGATTCGTAAACAAATACATCGTACTCATGCATTTCATAATGTATGCTTTGCATAATTTAACATGAGCTTTTCATTACATGATAAATTCAATTATGTTTCTTAATGCAAGGTTATTCCGTACGTAATAACAATCTCACGTGAGATGCAGAAAGGTTCTATGAGGTAAAATCTTGTATTAGCTCGTATTTTTTTAATGAAGCTTATATAATATACGCTTATAATATTGTACACGATTCCATCACTTCTCGTAACGCAAAGGAATCGAGATAGAAGTACCTTGCACTGCTTTATCGCGATTTTATTGCGGTAATTTATCGAGATTTTACTTTATAATACCATTTTAATTCATTCCTTTACACCGCATTGTTAAAAAAATTGCTATAAAAACTAGAGCTTATTAATACAGTTAAACTTCATCTAAGTGCGAATAATAATTACAGGAACAGATGATTTTTTTTATTTTAATTGACATTTAGTAATAGCAAAGATATTTCCATTAATTTTAATATTTAAAATTAATGGAAATATCTATTATTATCTATTATTATATCTATTATTATCTATTATTATCTATTATTTTATTTCCATTAATTTTAATATTTAAAATTAATGGAAATAAAATAATAGATTAATTTATAATAATTAACATTATAGAATATTATTAATATATAAATTAATATAAAATAATTCCTATTTAACGAGAAATACTTTTAATATAGCAGATATATATCGCGAGTTGTTGGAATGGTACCGATTTAATTCCAACAGCATGTCCAACACATAATTTTTAAGCTATACGTATCGCGTACTCGTGTTCCTACAAGCGGCCGGATTCTCGTTTTAATACGAAGGGAGAGAGGCTCGAAGCTCATTGTGAGCTCCGAGTCTCCCTCCGCACCGTTCGTCCTCAGCGACTGCGACGAAAAGGAAGAATTCAAGGTCAGCATGTTCTTCTGCACCGCTGCAACCCGCACTCTCCTCGTACCTCGCATTATGCACGTCTTACCGTGGCACGTCGCGAGACCTATCTTATTACGCATATTATTACAGTGCCCTCTCTTTTGAAACGCAAGAGAACGCATTGCGTGTGTGTGTCGACTGAGAATTTAAATACTTAAACTATTTCCTGCGCGTCCACTACGCATCTTTGTGCGAATAATTTCTCTAAATAATTAGAGAAGTTTCCAGGATCGAATATTTAACGGCACAATTTGCGAGATAGATATAGTCGCGCGAGCCTTGCAAGTCCAAAGGCGAGTTCGCACGAGAAACACTTTATTCCACGATGTCGGAGGTCGGATCATCGGGAGGAAGTATTACGCGAGTGGCTCTCGTGCATAATTTGCGAGAAACATTCGCACGTGAAGCTCGTCCTCCCTTTCGTTGAAATAAAATTCGCTTCGACTTAAGGCGGGACGAATTGCAACAGCGGAATAGAGGCTCGTAGAGGACGAATTCCAACTATGTAGTAAAGATGTTATGAATAAGAACACTGGCGCGCGATTGTGTAAGCGGAAAAGTTATTTGCCAATGCGGCGATAAAGTATCACGCTAGTACTACGGTGTTATAATACGGTGACACATCATCGCGCCAGTGTTTTATCGCCGAGAAGCGATACGAGACGACGAATACTTGGTGCGCGAAATCGCGAAAGCTTCTGCGCTACGCGATAAATATTTATATCATTGCGGAACGTTGTTCATTCTCGGGCGATTGCAATCGTTTTATCTCTTATTTCTCACGGAGATACGCAGCCCGTCAATTTATAAATCCGGCATGTACAGCCTGTAGCTCGTGAGATGTACACTCTCGAAGATATCCGGGCAATCCGAAGTTTATTTACCTAATATTTATCTAATATTGATCTTTATTGCGCGTAAAAAGATCTGAAAGATGGTCGAAAAGTCGTAAAAAGATCTGAAAGATGGTCGAAAAGTCGCTCCTTGAATATCTAAACCGATGATATTGATTTCTGAGACTCGATGGAAGATTTATAAATTTCATTATACAATAAATAAATGTATATGTTGATATACGCGTATACTTATCTTTTGATAGTTGCAAACTAAAGAGGCTAATTTATATCGCGCATTTCGAAAAATAAAAATATGTGTTTGTAGAAGTGTCAGCATAATTTTAATCAAACATTTTTCCGATATTACGCAACTTGCGCGGGTTAAAAATGCGAGTATCAATTTCGCGATAGGAACCCAACCGAAGTCAGCACTTCTCTATGAAAAATTTCATACGAGTTATAAATTTCAAGCAATAAAAAGCGATATTTCATCATCAGTACAAAACGATACAAGCTTACATTTCTCTTCATATCACATAAAGAAGGTAACTCATCTTCTTGCCTTTTGCGCTGACGGGGGGGCTTTTTACGAATACAATTTCAAGTTTAAATCTCGGACTATAACGCGTATCTGCAGCGAGTAATTTCAGGGGGCAAGAAAAATGCGGAGCGTCCAACCAGGTGGAACACATTTCTGCTCTCCGCTGCATTTGTCGCGGAATAAATTCCGCACACATGCACCGCGCATATGCATTCGGACGGCAGCTCTCGGGTGAAAGAGAGAGAGAAAGAGAGAGTACGTGAAACGCGTACGCGCGCGAAAACTTTTCTATCGATCGGCGAGCGCTCCCCGGCTTCGAGGGGCGAGGCGCGGGGGGAGTCACGTTGTCCTCGCGTGTCGATACCGATAACACCTTCGCCCTCGGCGTCGCCTCGCGAGCGACGCTCCGTCGTAGCCGGTGCACGATAAGGCGCTTATCGCCACTGCCGCTGTACCAAGATACGGAGTCTTGGCTTTCGCGTAAAGATCGGACCCGCGAATAAAGACGAAGGTCGCATCGCGTCGTAGACGGCGATTTGGTCCATGATCCTTGAGATGGCCCGATTGAAAGATCGACATCGGCGCCTTTTAATTTTTTTTTTTACTTCTTGCGATCATTGTTACGATTTAGCCTATTTATGAGTGCAAGAAATTATATAAAAAATTATATTTTCTAAAAAAATGTAGATGAATTATACGGTTTATTTTGTGCGTCAGAAATTGCATTATGTTTTTATAACTCCTCCTAGAACCGTCTTTTCTCGAGTAATGTAATTTGGCTCGTCGCACAAATTAATATCGTCGAATAATTTTTAAATGCCAGCCATGATCGCATAGATTGATTGTACGCCAATAAGAAACTAACGCAATTACTACACGGCTCCAGTTTTTCTCTCCGCGGATACCGCGCGCCCGTAATTGCGAAATATTTTGCAATTTCGTAGATTGGGGAGAGGGAGGCGCTTTTTTTCGAGGGAGCATCCGCGTGCGCGACGGTACCCGACATGCCGGTCACGTAAAGCCCGTAGTTCCGAAGGTATCCTGAGAGCACACCGCGGAATACTAGAATACTATAGCGGCGAGAATGCGCGGCACATACCCGCAGCGCGCGAGCGGATAACCGTGCTCGAATGCGCGCGATCGAAAGTGCGACGAGGTGCGGTGACGAGTTCAGAATTTTCGGGAGCCCCTCGCGAGGGATACACATCGCCAAAGAGTGCAATATTAAGAATAAAACGTCCACAGAAAAAAAAGGACATTCTTGTTTTGAAAATATATCGGGAGCCCCTCGCGAGGGATACACATCGCCAAAGAGTGCGATATTAAGAATAAACGCCCACAGAAAAAAAGGACATTCTTGTTTTGAAAATATATCGGGAGCCCCTCGCGAGGGATACACATCGCCAAAGAGTGCAATATTAAGAATAAAACGTCCACAGAAAAAAAAGGACATTCTTGTTTTGAAAATATATCGGGAGCCCCTCGCGAGGGATACACATCGCCAAAGAGTGCGATATTAAGAATAAACGCCCACAGAAAAAAAGGACATTCTTGTTTTGAAAATATATCGGGAGCCCCTCGCGAGGGATACACATCGCCAAAGAGTGCAATATTAAGAATAAAACGCCCACAGAAAAAACAGGACATTCTTGTTTTGAAAATATATCGGGAGCCCCTCGCGAGGGATACACATCGCCAAAGAGTGCAATATTAAGAATAAACGCCCACAGAAAAAAAAGGACATTCTTGTTTTGAAAATATATTTAGTTTTAACATAGAAATCTTGAAATGAGATTATATATTAATTAAAGAAAAATATAATTGCTTGAATAATTTGCTTATTTGAATGAAGCCATTTTATACAGTTCAGTCGAGAAAAATATGTTCTTGTGATTTAAGTTTTAATTTTCTTGAATGGAAAAGAAACAATGTTGGATAGAAAGTAACATTTTTAAATCAAAGATTATAATTTTCTTAAAGTAGAATTAAATAATTATATATTCTTGAGGTGACAATTACAATATTAAAATAAGACTATGATATTGTTAAAATTTAAAATTATTAAATTCTTCTAAGAAGATCAGAAATTGTTGCGTATATACGAAACAATGAACGCGTTAGTTTAAGTATATAAGTTTTGATTTGACACCTCTTTCTTTTCTGTGCCCCTTTGCCTCTACAATATAAAAAAAGATTAATCGTATATTTCAAATAACGTATAAAATAAGCACGCTCGAGGGCGCGCGATCAAAAGTGCGATGACAGATTCGCAATTTTTGGGAACCTCTTGTAAAAGATACGTGTCGCCAAAGAGTACAATATTGACTCGCCCCTTTGCCTCTCTACAATATAAAATAAGATTAATCGTATATTTAAAATATCGTATAAAATAAGCGCGATCGAAAGTGCGATGACAGATTCGCAATTTTTAGGAGCCCCTTGTAAGAGATATATGTCACCAAAGATTACGATATTGACTTCCTTTTGCCTCTATAATATAAAATAAGATTAATTGAATGTTTAAATGTACATTTAAAATATTGTATAAAATAAACACGATCGAAAATGCGATGACAGATTCTGAATTTTTGGCAGCCTCCCTCCCCTTGTAAGATATATATCTCTTCAGAGAGTACAATATTGACACCCCCCTTTATTACACCTTTTATATATAATATATAAGTATAAAATATAAGTTAATGGTATATTTAAAATATAATATATTTAAAATATTCCAAGAAATGCGTGGAAATTCGTGTCTGATTAATGGAACTGAATAATAAAAGCGATTCTTTCAGCGATTGAAGTGTTGGTTACGCACGATATATCTTTGATGCATATCGCATTGTTGCATAAACGTGAAATTTGCAAAATGCAAATATCCAGATTGTTACTTTAAACTCTTCGCACAAGCGGCATAAGAATCCGATGAAATGCATATTGCATCGAGGAAAGGTGCATTTACATTTTTTTCTAAAGCTAAGAGATAATCGCTTTCGAAGGAGCATAAATCTCTCGCGCGATAAATACTCGAAGCACTGTTATTTCCGCGTATAAATATATTAACGTATAGAGTCTCTAGCAAAAAAAGCGAAAACGCGTAATCGAAGAAACGAAGAAAAAAAAAAAAGAAAACGTTACGTCAGACGTATGTAAATTTCTCGCGATGTGCAATCGGCTTTCGAACGGTTGTTTCCGACGAAAAACGAATGCTCTATCGCGGAGAAGTGGTCCTTGATCTTGCAGCTGACGCGGCACGGCATAAATTTTCGCAGCCGAATCCGCTTGTCTCCTATCGCCTATCGGGCTCGAAATTGCCTCGCTTCTGCTTTAACCGAGTTACTACTTCAGTTTTCGCCTCACTTGAACGAACCATTACCTCGCCCACGTCGCGAACACAATCGCCTAAAGTCCTCCGATCGAGTAAAACCGGTTTGGATCGCGACCGCTGTAACTATCTACCTATGCGGCCGGATTTCATGATCGAAGAGAGGAGAGCTCGCTCCTTTTACGAAGCCCGCGAAAGAAGGCCACGGCGATATTCCCCGACGAATTAAACTACTCGAAACGTGACGCGAATCTTCGATCGGCTTCTCGAATATCCCTTCGCGATTGAAGACAGAGGAGACGTGGAATAACAATTTATAAATTCTTATTCTTATTCGTGCGAAAAAAATCATCATTCCATAAATAAAATGTTATCATTAAGAATGAAGAAAAAATTTATTTAATTAATTTAAATCGATCGACTTAAAAATTCGAGGCCTTTTACGAACGAAATTTACACAATTCTATTCGAATTCTAGGCTAACCCGTGTTTGCGTATCGTCTCGAATTTGTAGAAAGCTCGCGTGCTCGACGGACAATTTTTTATTCAACAGCCGCAGTTCGCGCTCTGTCGTCGATGAGGCACCGATAACGCTAGCGAATGCAACGCGCTGCTAGCTCGTCAGTGTCATAAGATACGTGCAGCGGAGTGCAAAGGGTTAACGACATTCCACGGTGAGAGGGAAAAAGAGAAAGAGAGAGAGAGAGAGAGAGCAACGCGTCGCGCCGCCCCCGCGCGCTCTTAACCCCTAACCGTAGCGCTACTCGGTCATGCACCCCCGTGGCGCTACACGCTATGCAACCCCTGGCGGAGGCGGGGGTGGCAGCGGGGGTGGCAGCGGTGGCGGGATCGATCGCGCGCGTTTCTTCGTCCCCGACATAAAAATTAGTATTCCGCTCTCGTGACGGCCAGCGCACGCTGTGAAAACGAGAAAGAAGGAGAGGAGGTTAAAAGGAGCAGGCGGGAGGGGGAGGAGGATAAGAAAGAGAGAGAGAGAGAGAGAACCGGGGAAACATTCAACCCCCGTCACGATTCAGGCTGTAACCCCCGAACCTACCTACCTACCCCTATCTATATTCGCGTCCCGGCCTTTCTCGGACGTTTTACGGAAACTGCACGACTCCCGCTGCTCGGGGTAACGCTCTTGAATATCGAAAACCGGGCCGGTACCAAGGGGCGGTCCCCCCCCCCCGTCCCCCCGTTCCCCCTCTGACTACGTGGATCGCATTCGCGGGCTCGGACGCGAATGCCGACCGAATGCCGATTCTCGTCGCCCCCGCTTCCCACAAAGCGTGATTCGTTTTAATTGCCGACGTCTGTCTCGTACTTCGCACCCGTGGCCTCTCGTAAATTGTCTCCTTATTGCGGACTCACCCGATCATTCGACATTTAGTTGCTCTTTACATCTTAATCACGATTAACTTTGATAATCAAACAGCTGATCGGTTAATAGTCGTAAATATATTAAACGAATTAATTGTTATTTGTTTGTTAAATCTATAGCGAACTAGGTTTAAAATAAAATTTAATATTATAGCGAATCGACATTATCGTAAATGTATATTTTTTATGAGGCAGCTATATGTATAATTTTATATTAAAAGAATTTTTATATTTTTATATTAAAAGAATATAACCAGAAATAAAAAATATAAATGAAACTAAAAAGAAATGGCAATATTAAAAAATAAGAAAGAATTCAAAGACAAACAGCAGATTGCATAAATTATTTCAAAAAAAATATATTTAATAGCAAAAAATAACAAGCTGCCTCCTGTGAGGTTTGAACTCACGACCCCTGGTTTACGAGACCAGTGCTCTGCCACTGAGCTAAAGAGGCTGACGTTTTTCATGGTTAGCTAAAGGATGATATGGCACGGATACTTATTTCACTCTCCAATCTTACTCTTGTCGAGTCTAAAAATATATATGATTAACATGTATATTACCTAGTTTAATTATATTCTATCAATTGGGAATGATCTTTGGATTCGATTTAATCACGTGTAATTCTGTTTTCTCCTCTCGTCAATATATCGCGTCGCGTTCAAATAACGTTGATGTTGATCTTTTAAAGAGCGATTTAGCGTCTGCTATGTGCGACGAATCTCGGGGAACCTCCGAAAATAAAATTCGACCCACAAATCCCACGTGACGCAAAGCAGATGTCAGTTGCCACTTCCCGTTTTGCGCGCGTTAATACACAAAGAGCTCCACGTGCTTTCGGGTTCCCTCGGATGAGAGAGACACGTGCAAACTTACTTTCCCTACTTCGGTTGGCCGTAAAGGACAGATGCCGGGGCCGTCTTAAAGATTTCTCTCGAAAGGGGGACCCTTTTCGGGGACCGGCGAGGCTCTTTGAGGCGCGATAAAAGGGACCCAACGAAACGCGCTTTCGTAAGACCATTGTACTATTAAGCAGATGTTATCCAATGAATACGCGTAATGTAAATCGCGAACAAAGGACTCGATTTTTCTAGGACGCCTGAGAATTTTTGCATCTTTGTACCCTCCGTACGTTACCGCTGTTGTTTTAAACGACGCATCTTGCCAATCCCTTCCTTGCGAATGCATTCGAATTATCGATCAATATTCAATTCATATTTGCATTCGAATTATCGATCAATATTCAATTCATATTTGTCCCTATAACGTGATTAATTGATAATCCCTATAATTGATTAATTGATTGTTATATTTTTGAATCGTAGGCGTGTAGTGACTTTGCTAGTAACCCTTTCATTAAAGTTCATTAAAGGTCTTACATTGAGATTGTAGTGTAGTACGCTTTTCACATAATCAGCATATTTTTAGTACTTAAATTAAAAGTGTAAAATGTGAGAGAAAAATAGAAAATTTTATTTTACAATAATATACTTAATTTCATAAAACTTGTATGTATGTATGTATAAAATATATCTTGAATTTTTTAATAGTCGTACTTTTAACGCGCTACACTTGGAAATATTAAAGAATTAAAATAAAATTATGTCAGTGTAAAAAAATATTTCGACTCTGTAAAAATATAACAGTCTAGTAAAATATAAAAACCTAAAAATTAACTTTTTCAATTCTTTAATTAAAACTTGTATTCGACACTCTCTCTTTCTATGACTTTCCAAATGGAAAAATATTTCTTTGTCTTCCGCGTATAAATCAGATTGCACGAAAAAAAAAACAATGATAAATAATCTATTAATCTAAAAATGTATTACACAATCTTTTTAACAGATAAATCACATTGACTTATATCAGTTGTCATTGTGATTGGCACACATACATCGTAATTGATAGACGGAATACTGAATGCGCTTTGTCTTCAATAGATCTTTCATGATCTCCCGGACGTGCGTTGTGCGATATTCTCGTCGGTTGAAAATTCAGAGAATCCAATTAAAAGAGCGGATGCCCCTTTAACCGCAACGAAACATGTATTGTCTCGTCTGTGCATATATATAGATATATACGTATACAGCAATATATTTGTATCTAACAATAAAAACACACGAGGCTGAAAGTTACCATTGAATCATATAAAAGATGATTGAGAAATACAATCAAAATTAAGAGGCATTATTAATCGCACAGTTAAAGGAAGCTAGAATCTTTATTAATAAATTATTAATAAAGAGTATTAATTTAGTAAGTATTTATTAATAATTTACTAGTAAAGGATATTTATTAATTAATTTATCTGAAAAATGTATATTAAAAGAACTTTTATTCAAATTTTGCTTAATAACGAGCTGCCATAATTTAGAAACGCCAACGCCGTAGAAACATGACGGTGAAAAATTAAAAACGAAAGCTCCGCCTGGACTAGAAGAATCATCCGAAGGTGCGAATCTCTTTCATTCTCCGATTTCGCCCATTCACCGCTTAATCGCTCGGCCAGCGAACAAGCCGTCTACGATACGTCCACGTGGTTCGCAAACACGGGATATCGCGGGTTACGCGTCTTTGAAGAAAAAAGTTTCCCGTTTCACGAAAGGGGATTACTCGCGCCGAACGAGCCGGCGGTCCAACGTGCCGGGCCGGAGCGAGACGAAGCCAACCTCCGCTCCGTACCCTTGAACCTAACAGACGCTCGCGATGTTGCCGCCTCGTGCAAGTATGCCGCGAGCGGAGGAGCGGAACGAAGCGGAGCGCTCGTTCGGTCGCCGGCTACGTTCGGTCGCGCTCGGCTGTGCTCGATGCGTGCTTTCTTCGCAAGAATTCCGTGGCCGTGCCGTTCGCCTCCCCTGCCCCCTCCCCCCGCTCCCTCCCGTCCCGTCCTCGCCGCCGCCGCCGCCGTCGTCGTCGTCGGCGGCGGCGGCAGCGGTCGGCGGCAGCGGTCGGCTGGCGCGGTGCCGACCGAGCTGACGTCACGCGCGTCAGCGTTACGCGTAGCGTTACGTAAAAAACGTGCGCTTGGTTGGCTGGCTGGCTGGCCGGCTGGCTGGCTCGGCTAGTCGCTTGGCTGGCGAACTCCACCCGGTGGAGCGTGTCGCTCGCATAAGCGACATTCTGTGCATCACGTCGAGCTAAACGCGCCGGTCTTCGCAATGACTGTATAACGGAGACGAGTAATTTTTTTTTCCAACCCCTCCTACTGCTACTCCGCTTCTGCGAATCGGTTCCCGGGGTTCTCCGCCTCGTAAATCGAGATAATTTCACAGGGAAAATTATATTATCCCCCCCCCTTCCCTCCCCTCGTGTCTGTATCTCGTATATATATATTCGTTCCGCGTTTAAATGTACCATAAGATCTTCAAGGTTGATTCATTTAATGCGAACCTCGAGCGTACAATGTTATCGGGATAATAGTGATTAGCGGTAAATGTAAAGTACGGATGCGCGCTTCACGCGGCGTTAGGCTCGTTTCTTTTTTTTTTTTTTTTTTTACCTTCGCCTTTGTTTAGCGCTACGCGCGTACGAGTGTCTGCTTCTACTGCGTAGCATGAAAAAAAAAAAATACGCGATATAAACGCGATGAGAATCGGGTGGCTATATTTAGAATGCTAAATGCGCCACGTGCAAATAGCGAGCTCTACGACGATAATTTATGCGCGAGGAAGCCGAGACGTTTCTTCCCCTCCCTGTTCCCCCTCTCTCCCTCTTTTTTCTCTTTTTTTTTTTTACGTAACGTAGCGCGCGACTTTGTGACGTCACGTCCAGCTCGTCGGTGCTCCTCGGTCAATTTTATCGGCGGATTCCTCGTGGAGAAAGCATAGACAAACATAACCCACATAGAACGGGGCTTCTCCTCTCGAGCGCGGCAGGGTCAACGTACGATGAAACCGGAAATTCGTCGTCTGCCTCCGAGTCGACCAAGAGAGTTCCTATTTTTTTTCCTTTCCTACTTTTTCGCCTGTCCGACAATTATGTTAACGCATCGTCTTAACGCTCGCGAACCGTGTTATCCGTCTTATCTGTGCTGCAAAACCGGGCTAACAGGACGAAGCTCGAACGAGGGGGATCATGTCGAATTATTCGGGATTTTTGTATAAATGTCATATTTTTATTTTCTTTTGAAAAATAGAGGAAGATAATAGAGAATACTTGTATTGGACGCTCAGTCCATATTTTTTTTTATAAATGATATAAATTATTTCGATTATTCTTTTTCGTCCAATTTTGAGAATTAATTTAGATATAATTGGAAAAAATGAATTTAAATGTCACACACGAATATAAATTAAGTGCACTAACGAGTAAACTGGGGCAAATGGTTTAAACCGGTTCTGCGAAGATGCTAAATATAAAGCGAGAAATTATTTTTTTTTACAAGTTATTAAAACAAGCGTATTTCTCGAGCAATATCTGAAATTTAGACATGTGTTTCTGGAATTTATGTTAAGGTTATAAATAAATTTTTTTCAATCCTCATTTATTACTTGCTCGAGCAAGACTCTTTCCTGCCGAACTCTTTCCTTACTTTCGTAATTTTTGTCTTAAAAAAAAAAAAAAAATTATTAGAGTCGACGAAAGTCTGCGCGTGTAATTGTAAAAATTCGATTTACATGCTGTACAAGAGAAGCGTTTGAAAAATCGCCTCTTTAATTGCATTCAACGAAGATTAAATTACCGACAACTCGCGCAGGCAATGTTTCTTTCATCATAAATGTGTCATAATGTTCGCGATAGCGTATGATTTATGTTCGCGCTGCGAAACCGCAGAAATCCAAGAAAAGCTATTTACACAAAGGAACATTGAGACGCGAGGAGTCCTTCTCGCCTCGAGAGAAAGAGAGACGGGGAGAGAGAGCCTCGTGCATCCTCCTTTATTCTCCCGCGTATGCTCCTTTATCCACCGCGTCCGCGTCTCCCGTTCGCACGCTCGTGTGCCATTTACGAGGCAAACCGGTTTACGCTTTTTGCGAGCCTCGACTTGGCGAAGAATGTTGATTTTTGCGATATATACCGCTTGGGAACCTAACCTACATCATTATTCGTGGATGAGCTGACTGTGCTTGAAAACTCTCTCTCGTGCAAGTTACACGAAACTGTCTCCAACCCTTTTTAACACCGCTGACGTGGGACTACGTTAGGGTCTTCGAGAAGGAGATCGCGCCTCGGGAAATCACCCGATGTCTATTTTAAATAGGACCTTGTTGAATTTGATTCATTTCGTGTGTCTCGTATCGTTTTTATCTTAAAGTATTCATAAATATATGAGGGTGAATTATGTCTATTAAATTTAGAAAATCGAATTTTTTTACTATAAATAGCGTGAATTTAATATATTTTGTGAACGTAAGATATTTACATAATCCTGCAAAAATTATATGAATTGAAGAAGAAGTGATGTAAAATTTATCCTATAAAATTACTCGAATTGTTTTGATATTAAATTTAAGTATAGATCGATATGAAATCTTTCTCAATTTCACTGACAAGTGAATCTCTATAAAATTTTCAATCTTTTAATCTTTACCATTCTCAATTTCATTCTCAATTTCACGTCAATTGAATAATTGAGTCGTCCCTTATTATTTTATTAACTGCGATGTTTCACAATCAATAAATAGAAAAAGAATTTGGAGTTTAGAAGAATCGACTGTGTCAGTTTAGATTGATTTAGATTGAAGAGGGTCGTAAGGGGCTTCGTATTGATTATCGAATTAGTTAAATTATTAATTCAAGGACCTCCCTCTCTCTTTCCCCGAAAAAACGAATAAATCAATTTAAGCTCCTCCCACAAGACTGACGGGAATTAATTCGTCCACCTTTTTTTTTTTTTACCGGATGAGAACAATCCCACGAAACGTGGCGCACCTGACGTGTTTAGTTTTCGTGAAGGTGCCCTGGCGGGCCTTTAACAGTGGCGTCACGAGCGAAAAATGATAATGAGGCGCACAGTGCTGTAGGTTAGTGAGAACAATAGCCAGTTTACGCTTAATGAGTCGGCACGCATGCGACTCGCGTGCTTCGTGTAGTAAAAATATTTTCGGGCGCCGGACCGTGCCTCGAATGACGAGCGCAGGAATTGTCGAATTCGTCCTCGACCATGGAGTACAAAGTCGCTCTCCTCCCCCTCTCTCTCCTTCTCGCTCGACGCGGAATTTCAATTCTATCATCGTCCGCCCGCTTCGTCTCGTTTCTCGCACGTGTTATCGCAACGCTCGTTACAACGATCCCATACGTGTTTACCGGATTCGCGAACGTACGTATAAATAACCGCGATATTTTTACTCGATGCGTAATTCCGTTACGATAAAGAATGCGCGTTCATAAATGCGCTGGATGATATTTATATCGAGAAGGGATCTAATACGATCTTACCTGGTTCTCGATTTTACAGACACGAGATGAAACTCGAATGTCTCAGACCGTCGCGAATAAACGCGAGGGGAGAGATTTTATTCGTGCGCGTCATCCGCAACGATTACGAATTATTCCGAACAATGCGGAAGATTGGGCGATCCGCGAGCAAGTCGGGAAGGACACGAATCGACGAACGATCGGCTTCGAAACGGTACACGGTGTGCATCTCTCCACGAGGCGGGATATCGTCGACGAGTCACGAACGAGTTGCGCGCGATCGGGAACCGGTTTGTCGAAACTTTCGAAAATTCCAGGATGATGTAGCCGAGCTTCGCCTCTCGGCGGGTGTCCGGCTCGCAAGAGCGAACGGAGACACGCGGGCCGAGCTTCTCTTTTCTCTCGTTCTTTATTTACAGTTACTTACGTAACGAGACGCGAGCCTCTCTTCTCCCGCGTCCCTCGAACGATCGCTCGAGACGCGACTTCGATCGCGCCGGATTCGTGCATATCGAATGGGCGCGTACAAAAATAGCGTAATCGCGTGTCGCACACGCGCAAGCGGAAGTTGTTCACTTACCTTCGCGTGAAATCGTATCTTGAGAGTCACTGTTCTTGTCTGAGACACCGACAAGAAATCACTGGCGCGCGTTATTATTCGCGCCGGGCGACCGCATTCGACAAAAAACGGAGTTTATTATAAGTTACGTCGAGAAAATAGTCGCGCTCGATAACCCGCGGCTACACGAGCGAGCAGACACGGCTTCGATATTCGAAAAATGTACGCTCGCGTAATTATTGCGGCGTGAAAAAAAATTGAATACGTAGACTAAAGTAGTCGGTTGAATTATCCAAGAAAGGATATTACACGCGGATATTTTCAGAGACGTGATAATCTCTAAATGGAAAACAAAGTTTCCCAGTTATTCAACAAGTTCCGCAATCTTGTCACTTCTCCCGTGATGTATTGCGAGGTATAATCGTTTGAATCCTTAATAAACCACGTACGTGCAACCGCGTCTTCGACGTAAAAATCCAGAATAATCATCCATTTCCGCAAAACTTTCAACTCTCGTGTATCAAATTTCAATTGATGATTTAAACATGTACTCACGTGGATTGCGTTGACTGATCTACGACGACGGTGCTCGCTAATTCGGGCAAAACATCTGGATCTTGTAGGTCCTTTGTGACAACTTGGCTGCATCTTTCTAAAAATTATTAAAATTGATAAAAACGATTTTTCACTTTACATTTAGCATAAGATAAATTTTGAGCATTTTGATGAATTTTTACTAATGAGCTTGTAAATTCTCTTATTTAAATTTGTCGCATTTTACAATTTTTTATTTACTTGGATACTACTTTTGGAAAAGATAACTCGAAAATATTTGTCAAGATTTAATAGTACTATATATGGCAATTATTCGTTTTAATTTTCTATTATTAATGATAGAATTATAACGATTAATTGTTTTTTTTACCTTGAACGGAACTCTTCTCCGTTTTATCTTCGGTAGTGCGTTGATCGCGATCAAATTCGTTCGCTAACTGTCCCGACATTCTCCAATCTTGTATTTCCTTCCGTAAAATGTAAATCGGGTCATTGTTATCCGCGCTGGCGACACACGTCTCGTTGTACAAGCGACCCTTGTGTTTCGCATCGTCGCGTATCTTCTTACTCTCCTTTCGCGAAAGAAGCCGCTGCTCGCAAGAAACTCGCGGTTTCGTCGCGCCGGTTTTTATGGGCTTTCTGTTCTTCGAAGATCGCGTCTTTTGCGACGATGCTCCCGCGGATGCGGATCTTTTTCTGTCGACTACAGCGAGATTCGCTTGTCGCTCGGAAGATACATTTCTCGAGAACATGTTGACGGCAGTGGTTCTCCCACGATATTATTTAACTTCCTGAAATACAACATGCGTTAATTAATTATAATATTACAACATATAAAGAGCGATAAAGTGATAAATAATACATAAGTAGTTTAATTGATACAGTAATAAATAATAAGTGTATCGAATTACAGTTGAATTGATATAAATCATTACATGCGTAATGTTTAAAGAAATACATATGTAAATAAATTCTTACAACCATATCAGCAATATAATACGCAACAGGGGTTATGAATCTATCTATCTACAATGATATGAATATAAAAGCAATAATAATTGCACGACAATCTCGTCAAGTCCGAAAAGTCAATCAATTAAATTACTTATTTTTTTTTTAATTTTTGCGAAAAATTTGTTTATGTAACCTGCGTGAAACGAAGCGAATAGACTGGCAATTTAACGTGTTCGCGTTCCAAGATTTGACAGACTTGTACAGCGTGTCCGTTTGCCTTCGCACAAGAACCCTCGGCTGTCAGCTGTCCTAAGTTCGCGCTACCATAACGAAGACAAAACGTTGTGGACATACTCGTGCGGAACAAAACTCAACTGAAATGGGCGACAAAACGATTCTCCGATACCCGACTTCCTGTCATTGTCGTGAATGTCACGTTTAAAATAAAAATTCAATTTAATGTCGCACGAATTCGTGTCCATAAAAGATGGAGCCAATTATTTTCAAAAATACCGTCCCTTAAAATATTACCTAAAAGTAAAAGAAATATATAGTATTTTTTGGACAGAGTGTCATGCACACACATGTGCGCAAGATCTTTCATTCTTTACATATTTATTATATATTTGGCGCAAAACGCCACTTCGTACCTCCGTAATGTGGCACGATAATAATACATTATTCATCGTTTCGAAGACAAAGGCAAACGACGTACGCAGGCTTCGATCCACCACGTCGATACAAAACATCTGCCTTTTATTTCCTGCCACCGAGCTCCGTCGACATCGTGTTTCTTTCAAAACCAACGATCGAATCCTGATACGAATCGATCCCGGTTCATTTAACTTTCACCGCATTTCATTTAACTCTCGCCCAAAAAATTTCTCCTCGAGCTCACTTTTCAATTACTGTAAACTGCCGGTGATCAAACCTGAAGTTCGCGCGCAAAATTTCGTCCCTCTTACCTTCGCGTACCTTTTATCTATTTGACTGGACGATGGAAGATGATGCAATGGTAGGATTGTTTTCAGGCATATAATTTTCGAAACGTCAACTTTGCGTGAAATTAATTCGTCAATACGAATAAAACGTCGAGCAAATAGCACTTGGTGACGGCTCTCCGCGGCAATTTAGAATTTAACGTACAAACAATCGCGTTGCCAACTGTAGATATTGATGCAAATCTTCCGCGGTATTTTCAAGGATGCCAACAGAAAACAAAAAAAAAATATGCGAAAGAAAATTCGAATTTTCTATTTTATCTTGGAATGTAAAATACGCGTGATATGGAAAAATACACTAGATATATAGCATTATTTAAATGAAAATGTGTGAAAATTTTAAAATCGTTTTTATATCAATTTTTTCCCGTGATATATTCGGGCGAGAAACATGATGGCGTTTCTAAAGGCGATATTTGCTTTCACAGCTTTGTCGGACGTCCTGATTGGCTGAATATTGCGAGAGACTTTCAAACCCTAGGCAATCCCTATTCGATAGCTAATAGGCAACAAGCTCTTATATGATTTAATATTACCAGATTATTCTACAGATGTATACATATATCTCTTGCACATGCTTTTCCCTAACCTCGAAAATTTCCGTCAGAGTTGATGAGATACATATGTATATATTTGCGAAATTATAAAATTATAAACACGATAAAAATCGACAATAAAGATATTTTATAAAAATCATTGAATTTCCACAATGGCCATGCAAGTCCCAGCTGATGTGGATGCTGATCAAATAAAATCTGTATGTATTATCTAAACTTGTGTATATATTGTGGATATTTTATCATATATTTTGTTACATTATAAACAATCCAAAAGATACAGTAACAATCTAACAAGCTTTATTTGTATATCTTAAATATAATGATAATGTAAGTGAATTTATTTAAGCATATATAATTGTGGATATATTATTGTGGATATATTATTTGTTTTAGTTCCGAGACTTTTTGACTTCGTATAATAAACTCTCAGAAATTTGCTTTGTCGATTGTGTAACAGACTTCACGACGCGAGAAGTTAGAGCCAAAGAAGAGAAATGCGCTCTTAATTGTATGGAAAAGTACTTGAAAATGAATCAAAGAGTGTCTCAACGTTTCCAAGAATTTCAAATAACTGCTAACGAAAATGCTATGGCAGTTGCTAAGAGACAAAGTCAGGCAAATTAAATTTAGTAATAAAATTACAAATCAATGGACTTTATCATGAAAGATCTCCTATCATAATCTTACATCTTGTTATAAAATAAGATTACAAGAAACATTTCATTTTCTCTGGATACTGTTAATTCAAGTCAATTTATTGAGTGTTTGTATAATATATAGATAAATACTTGTTTAATATTTTAAAGCTTGTAAAATAAAAAAGTTACATGATAAATGTATGTTCTGTAATACATTGTGGTTTAGAAAGAATTAAATATTGTGTACATATTATAAATGTAGAACAATAGATTAATTAATATGTATATATTAAATAAGTAAATTTTTGTCATTTTAATATTAAATGTAGTATTGGCATAAACTTTTAATTATCTTTACAAATAATTTTTTCCAGATTATATTAACACATAAATGTACATATCTATAGCGCAATTTTTAATACATTATATCATATATAAAGATTTTGAGTAAAATTATAAATTTATTTACAAATTTTTTAATTCAAGGGCTATTTTTTGTAAAATATATAAAAATTCTTATATAATTTCTTTACATTATATAATTATTAATTTTTCTAGTTTTTACAAACCTACAAATAAGAGAGATGTGCAATATATGTGGTTATATGTATGTATGTATGTATGTATATGTGTGTGTGTGTGTGTGTATATATATATATATATATATATATGTTGTATGTATGTACATATATACTTTATTGAAAAAAACCAGTATAACAATGAATATATATATATTTTTTTTTGTAAAATCAGACTTTATAAAATGCTTTAGTCTTTTTAGTTTAACATATCTTAATACATTTTTTATTAAAAAAAATTAAATTTAAAAGTAGCTGCTACATTAAAACACACGCATATATATATATATATAAATTTAACTTGATTTGGAATGTCCAAAGTCAGGAAACTTTGACTGTCCTTGTTGAATCTCGATATCCATGCTTTCGCTATCCCATTTAATCGAAGAAAATGTTTGTAAATCTGCTAGTATATTTTGCCCTTGTTGTATAATCTCTAAGCCAAAGCTTGTACTGGAAGTCTGCGGTTCTTCGGTTTGCATCGTGGAATCTGAATTCGGTGAATTGGGAGGCGTTTTTCGCAATCTCTTATAGTCTGACAGTCTGTTCAATGACACTTGATCCACGCACACAGCCTGTGTCGTATGTCGTGTTTTGTACAATATCGGGCAGCCTAGATCGCCTTTCAAACTTAGACTGTATAAGTTGGCAAGTCGACGTAGTTTTTCTCGTTCGGGTTGTCGCATGGGATGCAGTTTCAGCTCGCTCTGAGTGGGATCTTGCAAGAATCGTGAGACTTTCTCATTAGCCGATGTTATAATGGAATAACCCGGTTTGTTATCAACGTGACGTCGCCCAGCGCGAATCTCTCTACCGCTAAGATATACTTCGCGAATACGTTGTAATTTTTGTTTATAATTCTTCTTGGCTTCAGCTATCGCCGAATGATCGCCATGCAATATCATTTGAAGAGTCGGATCTGACGTGGTTTTATCGTCACTGGTGCTATCTCCATCATCCCGCCAACTCGACTCTCCGATCCAATCCGACTGTTCATCATCTCCTGCAGAAAAAGATTAGATATTCAATTTGTGTAATAGTTTACACAATATGTCCATTATATTCCAAGCAATCCAATCTTCAAGTCCAGCATACCTTCTCTATCTTCGTCATTAGTAATGAGACCTGCTTCTGAATCACTAGACGAAATGCTTGAACTAGATATACGCGAATGATCTACAGTATCTTCGCCTTGCATTTTACCTCGATTTTTCGGTTTCGCACTTTTAGTTGGCTTAGATATTCTCATCTCGCAATCTATGGAACGCTCCCTACACGATCTTTTACGTTTTCCGCACCTGAAATGAGAATATTATATGAATTTATTTATCATATTGTATATGGAGAATAAATTATACTTTATTTTCTTACCATATAGCGCTATATCTATTTTTACAATCATTTCGAAAAATACGTTTTTTCCCACTGAATGTTGAAGTTGACATAATTGCCACTGCTTGAGAAGTGGATGCGTTAGAGTCAGAATCAATAGCCATTTTTTTAAATTTTCTTTTGCGTCTTGTGTTTGCTCTTGGTACAAAATTTTCATTTACCGAGTCACTCTCGATATTACTTGCATTATTTAAGTTTGAGAAATGTGCGAAACGTTTGGTCTGATTTGTATCATCGCTGTCAGATTGATATTTTGAAACATTGGCAGTTTTTGAAATGCGAATTTCACATATAGAAGATGAGCTGTCATCTGAATGTTTGTTCATACTCAAAGCCGCTGCAAGGTATACTTATCAGTTACTCATTATATTTTATAGTAAATTGTATATTACTTTAATCCTCAAAGATCACACGATTACATAAAATTGACTTCTTGCAAAAATTGATTTTTACAAAGGGATAGTGGGAGAGATTATTTTTTTCTTTAATAGTTCACATTATAGAAAATTGTTAATTGGGCAAGTGTAATTGATGTGCTATATTATTTTCATATTAAAGTACATAAGATGTAATATTTTCATGTTAATATTTCATTGATACTTTTTGAGCAAAAAATTAATTTTTAATATTGTTTAATTTTATTCCCTTACACTTACGAATATTCCCCGTAGAGCGAGCTCTTCTCCTGATGCCCCATCTGCGTCTGAGATTTACACTGCTGCTGCTTTCCTCAAGTGCCAAAGTCAAATCGTGCACAAGGGCCTCCATTTTTACTCTTAAATCCGCTGGTACAGCTTTGAAAACACGCTCCATTTGAAGGATGCGGTTTTTACTGAAAAGTAAAT